>NW_018408279.1:70435-74122 GCF_002113885.1 Mizuhopecten yessoensis
ATTATGTAAACCTCGATATACACTGTACATGTTAGCTAAGGTTTACATAATTAGCTTCCTTCTTACATGCGGTGCATGCATAATATAACCTTTTTGTACTGATTTTTTATACCAGTCTATATTCTTTCAGCAATATACATATGTAAGCCATGACATTCACTGTTTCGATGAATCAGAGTACTGATTCGACATTTGTTTCCATTTATAATGGTATTTTTTGTAACAAAAAAGGTTATTGGTTTCAGTTATACTGTTCTCATTTTCTATCCAAAATTTTGAAAATATTTTTTTTAATAAACGCATCTACCATATTTCTGCTGTTTAGTTTGTTTTTAGCTCACCTGGCCCGAAGGGACTAGTGTGCTTATGCATCGTCCGTGCGTCCGGCATCAACATTTTATTTTCATAACTTCTCCCGAATGACCAAGAGGCCTAGGGTGATGATATTTGGCCAGTAGAAAGTTGGGATGAATGACTACCAATTTTGTTCAAATGAATGACCTTAAATCATATTCAAGGTCACATTTGTCAAATATGTTAAAAACTTAAAACAATTTCTTCTGAATATATTTGGCCAGTAGCAAACTTAGATGAAAAGCTATCAAGTTTGTTCATGTGAAAGACCTTGACAAACTTTTAAGGTCAGATGGTCAAAAGTGTATAAACGTTTAAAATACTTCTTCTTGATTGACAAAAGGTCTAGGGTGGTCGTATTTGACAAATTGATGCTGGGATTAAGGGCTAAAACGTTTGTTAGATTCAATGTCGCACTGGGCCTCTTGACCAACAGAGGCTAAACCAAATAAAAAAAGCTGAACTGACATTAAAAGGGGTAGAATGGTCAAAGTCTGATTTATGTTTATGCAAGCTTTTTCATCAAGATTTTTAAATAAAAGAATGTTGGTCTTTAGAAAGAAAAAAAATCTGTAAAAGAGAAAGAAAAAAAAAAGAGAAAAAAAAACATTTGTATAATTTTAGATTATTAGAAAAAAAGTTTCTGAACAATATTGAGGACTTGCACCTTCGAAATCTAAAGATTGTGCTCGATACACATCATTTTTACACTCTTGGAATATGTCATAGCAAAATCGAAGGGACAAGGTTATTTTATTGGCCATTTCTTTTTCACTGGTTTATCAAGTCTTGATACTGTCATTTGAAAATTACAGTGGAGCGACACCAACCATCCAAGGCAGTCAATTTTACCGCTTAGCTACTGCCTGATTCTTTTGATGTACATGAAAGTATCAAATTAGCTTACTTGTATTATCCATGAGATAGCGTGCAAAGATTCTTCAAATGTGTCATGATATATTTCAGGGATGCAGATATCTTCGTAATTCCAAGGATTCAGTTCTCGATACTGCACCCTTGTAATTCCAAGGATTCAGTTCTCAATACTGCACCCTTGTAATTCCAAGGATTCAGTTCTCGATACTGCACCTTTGTAATTCCAAGGATTCAGTTCTCGATACTGCACCCTTGTTATTCCAAGAATTCAGTTCTCGATACTCGATACTGCACCCTTGTAATTCCAAGGATTCAGTTCTCGATACTGCACCCTTGTAATGCCAAGGATACAGTTCTCGATACTGCACCCTTGTAATGCCAAGGATTCAGTTCTCGATACTGCACCCTTGTAATTCCAAGGATTCAGTTCTTGATATTGCACCCTTATAATTCCAAGGATTCAGTTCTCGATACTGCTCCTTTGTAATTCCAAGGATTCAGTTCTCGATATTGCACCCTTGTAATTCCAAGGATTCAGTTCTTGATATTGCACCCTTGTAATTCCAAGGATTCAGTTCTCGATACTCGATACTGCACCCTTGTAATGCCAAGGATTCAGTTCCCGATACTGCAACCTTGAAATATGTCATGACAAAATTGAAGGCTCTACACAGGAAAGCTTGTGATTGATACAAGTAGACTAGTCCGATGACATATTCAAAAGGTGAAGAAAAGATACGCATATTGAGAGCGGACCCCCTGAATAAGAAGATGGAGGACTTGTAACATACAACCTGTATATACCCTGCAGTTCTGCATGCAAGTATTATTCATGTTTTGCTGCATAGTGTGGCCATCATCAGATGGTGGGCTATTCAAATCACCATTCGACCGCAGTCTGTGGGTCCATCCATCCGTCTGTTCGTCCTTAAAAAATTCTTGTTAGCGCTATTTCTCAGAAAGTACTGGAGGGATCTTTCTCAAATTTTACAGGAATGTTCCCCGTGGTCCATAGTGTTGCATAACTGATCACAATTCAAAGATGGCCAACAGGCAGCCATCATGAATTTGAGAGTGAAAGTTTGTTAGCGATATTTTTTCAGAAAGAACTAGAGGGACCTTTCTCAAATTTCGCATGGCCCGTAGTTGTGCATAAGGTTAATTGGGACTGACAGCCAAACCTAGATGACTGAAAGGCAGCCTTCTGAATTTGATAGTTAAAGATTGTTAGCGATATTGTGCAGAAAGTTCTGGAGGGATCTTTCTAAAATTTTACATGAAGGTTCCCCATGTTCCCTAGTTACGCATATCAAATTTTTGGACTGGGATCTATTGTTTGATATTCATATAGTATGAATAGGTATAACTTTGTCACACTTCCATCGAACCACATATTGCTCCACCACAACCGCTCAAAAAGTGTTGATATAAAATTTCTCGATCTAACCACATTTTAATCCATTTACACTATTGCTGGGGTATGGGCAAATTGGTTGCCACTCTGACCTTACACACAGAAATTCAGGGTCCAGTCCTCAAAGCCGAAATAGCATAGATTTTCAGATAAGAAAAACTTCCTCTCGCGTTACAATTCCAATAACCCAGATGGGAAAAAAGATGATCTGGGAAGAGCACTTCCGTGTCTTCTCACTTCTGTGAGGTACAAAAACTATGGACAAGGTGACATCTTTAAAGCACAGTCCCGTTATAAAACAGAACCCTGATGTCGCTTTAACACAAGCACATGTGGAGGTGGCATAAGACGAGATAAATCCTCAATTGGGATTGATTATAGTATGTGTGTACGTCAATCGTTTATCTATATATTTTAACAAGTGCACTAGATTTACATATTACAGTTAGATAAGAAATAGATAGCCGAATATCTTTATTAGTGTTTTTGGATTTTTCATAGATTTGGTTGATACTTTGTTCAACTTGGTGTTTATTCCGTGGTCCCGTGCAGGGGGGCTAACATGTCCTCTTGTGGGTATTTAAATTGACAGCAGCTGTAAAACTTAAGAATTTAATTGGCTATGGATATGATCTAAGACTGTGTAGATCAGGAATCTGGAGCCCTAATAGAGGCCATATGAAATAGTCCAAACTAGATCGACTGAATGATATGATCATGAAGGGATCACTTTTAATGGTCAACGACAAAGGACCCTGATATAGACAATATGAGAGGATATTGAGATTCACGACAGTGGATTTTTAGGTCACCTGAGCTTTGCTCAAGTGACCTATTCTAATCGCTTTTCGTCCGTCGTCGTCCGTCGTCCGTCGTGCGTCGTGCGTAAACTTTTACATTTTCAACTTCTTCTCAAGAACCAGTGGATGGATTTTTTTCAAACTTGGTCAGAATCATCCTTGGTAGATGAGGCTTCAAAATTGTAAAATTGGGATTCCTACCCCAACCCCTGGGGCCAGGGCGGGGCCCCAAAGGGAAAATTA
>NW_018408279.1:76753-93567 GCF_002113885.1 Mizuhopecten yessoensis
TTGTTTGTAAGGGGTTTGATTGTTTGTAAGGGGTTTGATTGTTTGTATGGGGTTTTATTGTTTGTATGGGGTTTGTATGGGGTTTGATTGTTTGTAAGGGGTTTGATTGTTTGTATGGGGTTTGATTGTTTGTATGGCGTTTGATTGTTTGTAAGGGGTTTGATTGTTTGTAAGGGGTTTGTTTGTTTGTATGGGGTTTGACGTCCATGCAACAGCCAATGGCCTATGACGACGGACACACATTGACACGCGTGTGGTCATTATGTAAATATATATATTAAGTTTTATGTATAATGCGTTGTCTTCAAAATGTATGTAGGCATTATGTTAATAAGACCTTTGTCCTTAAGTTTCATCTGAAGAGGACTTAAACCTGAAATGCAGTAAAGGTGCTACAAACACCATGTTGAATTTCAATCGTATGTGAACACAACTGTCAGATATGCGGACTTCGTGATTTCTCTCCCAAAGACATGCACCTTCCTGTGTTTTGTATTAATTTGTGTTTAAGAATTAGGATCCCTATCCCACTGCACATCAGTTATTCCGTTATAAAGTAACCTCCTCTTAACTTCCGTTTTGATACATTTATATGCCCGTTTTCGTTTAAATGGTTGAACCTGTCGGACCACAGTTGTTCGTTTATTAAATAACGTCGGACCTAGTACATGTAATCTGATGCTGCTTTCAGGCGAGCCTTGACATGTCCTTGTAAGGTCTGCATAAACATTTGAAGGTCCGCCAGGATTTATACCCAAAATTGTTACATTTGACAAACGGACAAAACGGTTGTTCCTCTTTAAACGAACAGCCCCAGCACATTTTGGCTATTACATTTCCGTTGACTAAATAGCTAAATGGGTTACAGCGAATCCCGATCTAGCTCTTGTAGATTATTTTTGTTTATTGCATCTTTATCATTTTACAGAAATGATTTATCAAAATTATAGTCATGCCGGCAAAAAGAGTTTCTAATACTTGGTTACACGTTTTGACAGTGGTACAAAGATCGTTACAATGCAATGTATAACAAATCGGAAATGAGGATTGTTGATATAGTTCGTTACGGTAATGGTTTGTTATTAATGGTTGATCACATCCTCGAACTTCAAGGGGCTATGCCTACGAGAGAGCCTAGTTATTTGTCAGAACTTCTGCCCAATCCCTTTGATTGTTTTTCGATCAATAACATACGTTTGAATGAAAAAAGGGGCTACGCTCTCACTTACCTTTTTTGCATCCCTGGAATATGTCATGGCGAAAATTAAGGTTCTGCACGCGCAACCTTGTGGATGACACAGACGGATAAATTTGATTTTTGATGTACATCACGAATCCTCTGTGATATTCAAAGGATAGGTATCAGATTAGCGATATGTAAGGTTTTTTTCACTTCAATCCAGTCAATTAGCTTATATAACAGCGTGCCCTTTATTTGTAATGACATTTTCCAGCGGTGCAGAGAGCGTAAGTGAGCGTTACTCCTGGAATGTCGATGACGAGTTAGTCAGTGTGCCACTCAGTCAAAATTCTGTGTTTATTGCCACAGATAATAGTCAATGTTTCATACATGTATTACACATAGTAAAGGTATGCGATGAAAGTCTACGTTGATGATATGATAAGATAAAACATTTGTTCTTGACATATGATGCGGTTTACAATACTATGTCCTTACTGGGGAAGACGCCATTTTGATGCTGAAAAATCCGCGCATATATTCCCGTTTTATTGAAAGTCACAGTTTATACTCTGTTAATAGTATGTCCATGGAAATAAAATGACTAGTTTTAATAAATATCTAAAAATTAGCGCCAATTATTTTCTTAATCTCGGGTTAATATCTGATAGACACATCATCATGTTTTCACAGATAGGCCTAAGTAATACAAGATGTCATCCATTATAATCTAGCTTTCCTCATGCCTTGTAATACGAACTACCTGAACAGATTAATTCACTATAGAATATGTACACGACTATTATGATATATCAATCATATTAACATAAGTTATAAAGATTGAGCAATAAACTAACAATAATGCAATTGTTTCTGGGCAGATTAATTATAACGCTCAACCGTTATAAAACGTTTAATCTCACTGCCAGAATTGATGTGCATCTTTTTATTGAACTCTGGAACCATTAGCATGACATAAAGAGTGCTGAACAATTGATATTTTGTTTCTCCTGTGATATTCTTCAGGTGACAGCTGACATAATATACTTTTCGAGTAAATATATCAAAGAGTGTCTCTATGTAGGTAATGTTTTGTAACGTTTCATTTGAGTTATTGGTATGTAAGTAAAATACCTTAACGGAAAATGAATGTGGTATTTAAAATATTGTTTTTTTTTAGCTCACCTGGTCCGAAGGACCATGGTTAGATTATGCCATACCTTAGCGTCCGTCGGTCAACTTTTCCTTTAAAACGATACTAGTCCTGAACGGTCATGTAGATTTGACTAATTTTGGTCTGGAGCATCCTAAAGCCAAGGGGACTCAATTTGTATAAACGGTGGGTGTGCCCCCCCCCCCCCTGGGGGCAGAGGGGCGGGGCCAAATAGGGGAAATAGAGGTAAAACCTTTAAAATCCTTCTTCTACCGTAGGGATTAAGGGATTTTTATATTTAATTTAGTCTGGAACAGCCTTGGGCCAAGGGGACTCAATTTTGTATAAATGGTGGGTCTGGACCCCCTGGGGACTGAGGGGCGGACCCCAATAGGGGAAATTTAGCAAATTCTTTAAAATCCTTCTTCTTCTGTAGGAATGAAAGGATTTGTTGTATATTTGGTCTGAAGCATCCTTGGGTTAAGGGGAACCCGTTTTGTATAAACCGTGGGTCTGGCCCCAAAGGGGTCTGAGGGGTGGGGCCCGATATGGGAAACATAGCAAATTCTTTAAAATCCTTCTTCTTTTGTAGGAATGAAAGGATTTTAAAGAATTTGCCGTGAAGCATCCTTGGGTAAAGGGGAACCGATTTTGTATAAACAGTGGGTGTGGCCCCCTGGGGGCTGATGGGCGGGGCCCAATACGGGAAACATAGCAAATTCTTAAAATCCTTCTTCTTCTGTAGGAATGAAAGGATTTGTTCCATATTTGGTCAGAAGTTTCCTTGGGTGAAGGGGAACAAATAATGTATAAATAGTGGGTCTGGCCCCCCTGGGGGCTGAGGGACAGGGCCCAAAAGGGGAAATATAGCAAATTCTTTAAAATCCTTCTTCTTCTGTAGGAATGAAAGGATTTGTTCCATATTTGGTCTGAAGCATCCTTGGGTGAAGAGGAACCAATTTTGTATAAACCGTGGGTCTGGCCCGCCAGAGGCCTGAGAAGCGAGACCCTTTAGGGGAAACATAGCAAATTATTCTTTAAAATCCTTCTTATTCTGTAGGAATGAAAGGATTTGGTCCATATTTAGTGTGGAGCATCCTTGGGTGCAGGGTAACCAATTTTGTATAAACAGTGGGTGTGGCTTCCCAGGAACCTGAGGGGCGGGGCCGTATAGGGGAAATAAAGGTAAAACCTTTATAATCTTTCTTCTTACATAGGGATTAAGGGATTTTATCATACTTTAGTCTGGAGCATCCTTAGGCCAAGGGGACTCAATTTTGTATAAGCAGTGGGCGTGGTCTCCCAGGGGGCAGAAGGACGGGGCCCAATAGGAGAAATAGAGATAAAACCTTCTTCGACCATCGGGATTAAGGGATTTTATCCTTATTTAGTCTGGAGCATCCTTGGGCCAAGGCCCAAAGGGTCTCAATTTTGTATAACTGGTGGTTATGACCCTCCTAGGAGCATAGGGGTGGGGCTCTGAAGTTTGTTCTTGCTATTTCTCACGTACTGGATGGATCTTTCTGAAATTTTATATGTACTTACAGCACCTACCACTGAGTTCTATATCTTTACTTCATACCAATCATTTCAAACATATTCCGGTGAGCGATACATGCCCTCTGGGCCTCTTGTTTAAGTTAAGTATTTGACATGTGCAATTTAATAATACACAAAATATTTAATTGCTTACGCTATTTAATATGATGTTTTTTTAGTGATCTACATATTGTCCAAGGTATGAAAGGACACGACAGGTACCACATGTGGCAAAAGGAGATTCTTACTCATTCGGAACACCTAGTCCCTTATCGGTTTTTTGAAGGATGATTTCATGATGTTTTTCCTTTTGTATTGGTGTCTCCTCAGTTGCTGTTCGTATCGATTTTGTCTTCCTGAGCTAGGAATTATATAATGTAACATCATATTAACAATTGTATGAACAATGAACAGTTCCTTTTTGTATTTAGAATGGTATAAACGAAACAAAAAATGTCATAAAATAATTACTAGATATACAGATGCAAAGATGCCAAACAAAGTAAACTGCACTTTATTGCAGGTTTATCCACTGAGGTCAAGAGAATGAAAATCAAAAGTCTTAAGATGTTCCAAAATATGTAGAAATCCAACTTTAAAGCCTGCCGAGTTTACCATTACGCTGCTTTGCGATGCTTTCGATCTACAAAAGGATCAAACTAGTCTATTTGTAACATCCACAATGGTTGCAAATTTGATTTCGTCACCTTATATTCCAGAGCTGCAGACGACATAAGAGTGTGTGTTACCCCTGGAGTTTCGAAGATTGGTTATGGAAAGCAGTTACGAAAATTAAAACAGCAAACGTAACAAAGAAAAGAAAAATGGTGCTTTAAGAAGTCAGACAGTAAAGCTAAAAGTAGGAAAGTAGAAAAAATGCGGATGGAAAGTCCAGTACCTGGATTTCCTTGGAAACAGAGCAGATGGAGATGATGACGTATTGGCGGAAAAAATATGTGTGTCACTAATGTGAACGACTGTTATATGTTCTGTCTTGTAGTACTAGATTGATCACCGTACAGATGGAGTGGTGATTAGGCTTTACCGTAAGAGAAGGACAGGGGATCGGGAGCTCACAAATAGGGGGAAACCATTAAGCTTGCTTACTGTTCGCATTGTGAAACAGAATACAAGAAAAATGACGAAATCCAATCTGGAAATTATTGGTGAATGTGTGGGAAGTTTGTTTTCCCCTTTGACAATATATATACCTCTACGGACAGATACAAAGTATAATATTTTCACAAATATTTATCATTTACAATTTGGATTCAATTTCACGATGTGAACTATTAATTTCCGAAACTTTTATTATTATTACACTATTATCGATTAGTATTTAAGTATCAAACGTACATCTACATTTTCGAGAAATAAATACCGCTACAATTATCTGAACTTTACATAGCATGTACTATTAAATATCAATAAAATCGTACAGTGTGTATTTCCATAAGGTTATTATTCATCAGGTATGCATATTGTAGTGTCAAACCCAACACTGCAGTTATAAAACGCTCATTTGTTCGTGTAATATTTTTACTGCAGACATATCGGGTGACAAAGGGATAAATATTTCAATGAAAGGTATTTATCTTTTGTTTGAATTAGATCTTATGTGTTTACGTTAACATATATGTCACAACGTACCGCAATGAGTAGGGGGAAATCCTTCAGTATGATGCATGTCAGTAACAGCGCGCCGAGGTGTGAATAACTAATGTCATTGTTTGTTCACCCTATACTCTCTGACCCTGTTTTGTATTACCTGTAACTCGTCGTTCATTTGTATTACGTGTCTTAATCCATTTTATCATCAGCGAAAACAATAATGTCACAACAAAGCAGTCCATCTTAAACTGTGGATACATTTCAGTGTAAAGTAAATCAGGGGAAAATTGTACCATCATTTCAGGTCAGTTCATCTTGACATTTGTCACGTTTCCTTGTGATGTTTATTAGGGGGAGTCATACTATCATTTTAGGTCAGTACATCTTTACGTTTGTTACATTTCAAAATAACGAATTTCAGTAGAAAATCGTATCATAATAACCAGTTCATCTTTGTTTCTTACATTACAATTTAACACAAATCTATAGCAATCAATTCATTTTTATGCTCAAACTGAAGTTTATCACTTAATCATTTCTAACACTAGGTTAGTTTACCTTTTGCGTTTAGACCGGTTTGGCAAAAGTTTATCAGGGCGGGTAAAATCATATCTCATATAGTAGTTAACTGTATCTGAGTTTGTGTGTGTCATTTCAAAATAAAATCTATACAAAAATTAACTATAATTCGAACACAAAATAGATAAAACTAGGTCACAAAAATGAAAAAAAACGATTGTCATGGAGACACGTCCTCACATCGAGAACTTGGAAGTGACAACACAACCTCATGAGCATAGTAAAAAAACATCGACCTCCATATCACACAAAGTCCAAGAAATAGATTTGTTTTTCCTGCCTTATAATATTTGTGAAAAACAAATGCGTTACCACTGCGCCAACCGGCCACCCGAAACAAAGGTAAAAATAATAGAGGTTGATTCAAATAAGACAGGGATATAGACCCAGCAGACAGCGATATATAACAATGTAATCACTACCCGATCTCCTAGAAAGTAGAAACTATAGAAACAAAGACGGAAACATGTGCTCCGGGGAAAAGTAAGTCTTTCCCTTACCACAGGGGGCATCACAATTACCTCTCCTGTCAAACATATGATTGTGTATATTGAATCAACTGTATTTGACCTGACGAACAGTTTGATATAATGACGATCATAAACTTTTCTCGGTGTATATTGGACTGAATAATCACTAGAAATATGATAGGGAAGTAAAGGAAAAGGATGTTTCCTTTTTAAAATTATGTTATGTCAGATTAACAGATTAAGGCCATTTACAGACAGTGCCGTTTCTATGATGTGGAAACCGGCGTACCCGAAGTACACACCGCCTTCCTGAGGTCAGGAACTAGCACCTTTCTCATATAAGGCCGCCAAAAGAAATACGACAAAGGAAGCGCATACGTAAAAAAATACATGTCGATGCATAGAGCCAAACAAAGTAAACATGTTTTTTCTGCATCATATGGTCGTTTCTTTCATTAAGAACTTATTAGTGATACAAAGGTCCAAAGAATTAAAATCAATGACGAAAAAGTTCCAAAACGTGTAGAAATTTAGGGTAATTTGCCTATAAAACCCTTATTAATGTTAATCATATTAACTCACACAGTTGGAAACACTCATTGCGTAATTAACAGGACATCACGAGGCAATTATTCAGAGAAAAAAACGGCGAAAAACTACACCATTATATCGTCATCATTGTGATGTATGTCTCAATAATACCCACACATAGACTTTATATCTGTTATCCATCAGAGTGTTTCCTTAAAATGCTAATCAATTCCATGAAACTAAAACAGATTTGTATCCTCCACAAACACTTCCTTTTTTTTTACAATTACATAATGAAGTTGAATCAATGAATCATTCATTCTGATCTACATATTCAGCAGTTTGGAACTTCACTAAAATGGCGTATGTAAATGTATGGACAATTGCATTTGATTGATGAGGTATGAAGGCGTGTTGGATTATATAAAGCGCTCCTCACAGGTAAGTGTAGTCAGTCACCTGTCGAGCGACACACCAGGTATGTTGATACATTCTGTAACTTTGATGTCAATTTCAATGTTTAAGATGTTGTTGAAATTGTTAATACTATTCATTATTTAAAAATTGTATATTTATTTTTTCAAGAACAATTTGTTTTTTTATACAACTTATACTTCGTCAGTTTTTTGAAATTATTTTTATCAATTGAACCATAAAAACATATCTGTTCGAATTCATATACTTCGAATTTCTTCTTTGTTCTTCTTCTAATATATGTTAAATTATTTTGCTGTATCTGTGCAATGTCAGCTATACATTTATATAACCTTATTTCATAAAATATACCGACTATTCATATAATTTAAGCGTATACTCGACTCCTCTTCTGACTTTCATAAAGTTTCATTCGTATCAGTCTGAAGTATTTACACATTTCAGAAATAAAATGAGTTTTTTCGATTTTATGGCAATTCTTGTACAGACAATTATTCGTATTATTTAATTTTGCCATGTACGATTTCTTCTATGATATTTCATACTAGTGTTGTCAAGTTATTTGATATAGAAGTAGAATTTACTTTTTCTCCGGTTAAGTTTCCAATGACTTTGAACGTGTTTTTGAGCTGTGATAACGAGGATAATTGTACTATTAGTTTATTTGGATTGGAAAGACTCGCGAATGCTAATTCAAGCACAATGAAGAATGTATATCCATTTGTGAATGAAAATCATCACGAACAAGATATTCTAAAAAAAAACCACCATTGCTAGATAAGAGTAGCATATTGTTCCACTCCTTTGTGATTGATTTGTGTGTTTCGGCTGTCATTGAAGGGTTGGATGGAGTAACCATCAATCAGATATAAATAATGGATTGTGTTAAACATGAGTAAACACTTCCAACGACTGGTCTTGCTTGGAGATTTAATTAAGTATGAAGGAAATTGTACAAAGCGAACGATGCCATAGAGTATAACGGGATGCTACCTAGACGAGTGATATGGTCTGGGTATTGTTTTTACAGATCATATTTAGTTATACAGAGATATTAATAATTTTGATGACTGTAACATTTAACGAATAGGAAAACGCCTGTGGTATGATTTAACAAATCCGTCTTGGCAAAGTTGACATATTTCCAGATTATGTAGTTAATGAAGAAAAGGGAAATACTTTATAAAAAAATACTATACTGATGAAAACTCTTCATTTACTGTATATTTTGCTCTTCCAACTAGTGAGATCTATATTTATACAGTAAAAATAGTTTTTTTTGCGGCTTGAAAATTTTTGCGTTTATGCGTAAATTAGCGCTTTAACGCTAACGCCTTCGAAGCAGCCATGGTCATATCAGGGCGGACAGTCATAACGCGAACATTTCTGCACGCAAGAATTTTCATTTTTACACTACACGATATTGACGTGTATTCTTGATACTAACAGGACAACACAAGATGGAGTATAAACAACTGATCTTCCTGTTGGTTGTTATGGTGATGTACGCCGCCCTAGTCGAGGCAGACTACCCACGTTATGGTTACTACGACTACGACTATGGATTTCCTCGATCATTCAGAGCAATGCGCCAACGATACATGATGAGAGAATTTTACGACGAATTATTCGATGACTGAATACTGTAAGTATACATTTAAGATAGCACAACAACTGATGTACAGACGAATGCTGTATATACACATTATTTTTTTATTATTTTTATTAAGAAATAATGATAAAAATGAAATCATCGATGTTGTATTATCGTTTTTTCGGGCTAATTATTCCTATTCGAAATATAAAGAAACTATGTGAAAAAACAAAGTGTTTTGTTTAAATACTGCACATTGCTAGACAAAAGGAAGGACTCATTTTTGTGACCGCAAATCAAATGACTTATTCCCCGAGAATATTAATTGTAAGACGACCGATAACATAGTTATTCGCATTAACATTCCATTCGCGTTCGATTTTCCTGATGCCTTCATACGATAATAATTATCACGCAAATTTAACGAATTTACAGTAGGTCAGCTACTTCTAGTTAAATGTCCAGACATATCATGAGATTGTATCTGAAAAATTAGCTATTGTTTATTTGAAGAAACAATGTAAACACTTTCACATGCAGACTAATTAGTTCGAATGAATGTCTTGAAAACAAGAAATGCTTTAAATTTTATATTTCTTTTATGGGGCGACAAAAACAAACTTTTATCTCCCGCTCAACATTCGTTAGCAGAGGATAAGCAACCGGTTCTGACCGTCCATGTACAATCTTTCACAGAGCATATCCTTTTAAAAGGTTTCAAATGTAATATTTTAACTTTCGACTTGAGAAATACAAAATGTTAATAGAAAAGGTACCAAAACTTGAATACGTTCGTACCTTGCCTGAGTACCACCCGTATTTATATAAAAAAAACTGTGACAGATTGTATCTCTTATTTCACTCACGATCCAAGCGCACTGTGTAGGGGTACAAAGGGTGCAAAATTTGTACGTGATGTTTCATAATTGTTTGCCTGGATCACATCCCAAAAACCGCAAAGAAAAGTGACACATTGCAAATTCCATATCACTTATGCTTGTAAACAATAACATAATTGTTCTCATTTCAACATGGGAGATCTAGAGTAGAGGATATTGACGGCTACATTTTGTTCTCTTTACAGATGCGTTCAGCTGTGGTCGTTGGCTCTTTTACATGTGCCTTGCTTATATTTGTGTTCTCTTTTAATCCTCGTTAAGGTCGCTATTGGAAATAAATGATTATGTAATTGTTCTTGTAATGGTATTTTTTTGTTGTACTTAAAAGGACTGGTTGAAAAAAGCCCGTTCTTTTATGGATGTAACACAGATTATGAATGTGCCACATGTCGTGTAGGCACATGTCGTGTAGGAAGTCCAAAACACCTGGTTTCATAACAAGATGGCTTCCAGGCTTCAAAGAGACAGCAACATTGTCAGAGGTAAAAAATAAAATGAAAGAGCATCAGCCCCACTTACAAAACGAAAAAGACAAACCAGGTGAAAACTGGAGGGAATAGAGTTTCCTGTTCCTTATGTAGCACCTGTTGTCACAAGTTTGCTTGGTAACATTACACTTCTCGTTCTTGTTTAGAGCCGCAAAACTAACGTACCACAATCTCTCGTACCGATTTCTTGATCTGTGGCCGTCACAATCATAACAATATCACGTACTTTTAATTCTCCACTCAGTACTTGAATAGCCTGTGTGATGCACACGAATGCTTTCGAGGTAAGGGCGAGGGCGTAAAACAAACCAAGTAAGCCGATATAACCAACAATACCAAAAACGACGCAGAATATACAAAAAAAAAAACACCTTCAAAATGCATTAACTTTTAGCCAATGATTTATTATTTTACGCAGCCTGCTCTGTTTCAGATACTATAGAGTTACCTCCCGTTGATTGATCAGCATGGTGTTATACACGAGTTTTATATGAATTTGTTTCATGCCCGTTCATAAGGTTAATATGTAAGACCACACACTTGTGTTTTTCTTATCGCACAATAAATGAGTGCTTTCTGATTCGTTAGAAAAATACAAGTGTGTGGTCTTCCTTTATCACATACCTCCTGTATTTTGTAGAGATCGATACAAAGATTTTATAAACTTTGATATTTTTTGCAAATACCGGGAACTTTTCAGTTCGCCATTACCAGGGGATTCCCATAAAAAGTAGTTCCGGCTAGTATGGTGATACAAACCGACAGAAAACGTCAACAGAAAATTGTTGTATTACTTGTATTCATTGTAAGATTACATAGGTATGTGATAATATGTTTTAAGTAATACTACATGCAACAGCTATTACAAACTTGAAACCGCATACATAAAACTCTGCCGTTTATATTAAAAATAAAATATTCTGTGGTATTTGTTTACCTGTAGTTATCGGAACCAGTCGTTTTCGTATAGCTGATAGGAAGCTGTGTTAATATTTGCCATCATAAAGTATCCGCCTTTAAGACGAAGAATATTCAACTGCAGGAAATATTTCTTAGTATACAGTATACTGTTATGAACAATTGCTATGGGGAAAATATAAATGAAGAAACGTAAACATCCAATCTTTAACCCACAAAGTAGGCTATGAACATAACGTTGACACGAATAGAGAAAAATACACGGGGAGACACCAAAACTAAAGGAAAGGCAACATAGAAAAATATAAACACCACATTCGCCACACGTCATGATATATTCCGTCAAACCTAGGAAAGTGTGTAGGTCAACAACGATCTAAGAGTAAGTGAACTACCAGTTCTGTAACTATTTTACTATGTTAGTGACATAAACAATGAATCAACATAGATAAGAACGATCTAAGAGTAAGTGAACTACCTTATTTCAGTAACGTTTTTACTATGTAAGTGACATAAACAATGAATCATCATAGATATCAGGTGACTTTCATGACGTTAAGGCTTTAGCGTTTATGATGGGCGATTAATGTAGGTGATTCGACAAAAAATCTTCATAGACTTATATTTTTTATTTTCATGCATTCTGACTTCTTTATTTGATGCATGTGTTTATGAAGTGACAGATATGCTTTGAAAAGCCAGTTTTCTTTCGCTATTTTGTCGATGTTTATATGTAGTATCATTAATTACTTGCATTTTCACAAACGTTCAAAAATGATAAAAAAAAAAATCTCTCTTTTTTTGACATGGAAATGTACTGAAATAGATATCTGTCTGTATTTGCATAACCAATGGTTAAAATATGTGCATGTGGTCTTTTTGTTTTTCGCAACTTCAAACATGTAAATGCATCTGTTTATTTGAAAAGCCTATGATTGACCCTGCTAGCTACCGGTAATCGCCGTTCTGCTACGCACATGAACTTAGTATGACATTCGTTTTCAGCTGAATCAGTTTTTTAATAAGTAATCTTAATATTGTGTTGAATTTTATCTTTGAATTATTACTTGTTATAAATTAAACATGCATCTTTACTAAGTTATATATAAGTATTGAAGTGCATATTAATACAGATGCAGTTTTGATCATAATTTTCTTTCACTTTTGAAATAATCTAAGATAAAAAGATTTCCTTAAGCCGATAAGGTTTCCACATCAAGTTAATCAAAGTATAGTAAGCTTAACCACAAACACATACGAATTTTTTAATTTTTTTTAAACCAATTCCGGAAAAGACAATACCATTTCAGGTTCAGTCCCCTTTAAAAGATAGTTAGAACGACATCGTATATATTCACCCAATGACAGGTCATATTCAAAGACCCCAATTAAACATCAGTAATAAGATATGTAATTTGGATAGATTGAACGTTTGTTATTAACAAGATACTGAACGAAACAAGCTTATTCGTCTGCTGGATAACGGAACTACTCGGTAGTGAGGCGGACGTAGAACCACCAACCCACCCACCCAAACAAACAAACAACATGAGCTTTGTCTGTAATATGGCAATAGGGCCGATGCCTTCATAAAAATAATTTACCTACATTATGACAGGCCAATCAATCTGGTAACCAAACTGACCACAACGAGATGACACATTGTCTAAGTGTTTTTCAAACCTGGGTCATGTAGGGCTCAAGATCTCTTTTACAATCTGTTGAGAAACATAACGGTCTCAAATTAAGATGGTTTTACCCAGTCAAAGCCAAAGAATTATTACGAAATATCCCGATAACGTATTTAAACAGTACATAAAGTGAAACCAAGGGCTATGTGATCAGATGAATGCCAGAACTTTACGTTACATGTCTTTTTGTAGATGTAGTGTTTTCTATATCCCAATATTCAGGACTGGAAATTAAAAATGCACAGGTTCTTTTTAAAATGTGTATTTTACCGGGATTCTCTTTGCCGCCCTCTTTATGCATAGTAGTATTTTCAACATAATAGTAATCTCTTGACGATATTAATTTCTATAATAGTAATTTCTATATAATCATTATTTCTACAAAATTGTTATTCCAACAGAAAAGTTATTTCTACAAATAATAATTTCTACATAGAAATAATTTCTACATAGATATGATTTCTACATAATGATCTTTACGTAATAGTAATTTTACGTCACAGTTATTTCTACATAAAGGTAGCATCTAGATATAAAGTTTACATCTTGTTAAGCTCATTTATAATACTTTTATATGCTATGGAATGACTGATATATAATAATATAAAGGTCAGTTATCAAAGTCACACGACTCCCGGGTTTACATTTACACTTTACTGAAATACGTTAACAAGACATTTTGTAATGTGTTTTTTCTTGTGGTTCAACTAGCTTCAACTATCACGCATTAAAGTCCATTCACAATTCAACAGCTAACGAAAGAGAAATGTAACTCACCTCTCAATATTAATTGAAGCTTACCAGTGCACCTCTAAAAACAATTTGAAATCCATATAATGAAGGCGTTTTACGCATTTCCCTTCTGTTTCATCAGTAGTTTAGATAGGTTCCGATTTCTAACCTCTTGACCTCAATCATCATTGATGAATCATTGAATGACGAAACAGTTGTATGGCGAAGAGTAATTCATTTTTTGGCAAGTTGTATCAATTACAAAATTTTACAGGTTCAATCGAGTGTGTCCTGCATTCATCTCTCCGCATGACCTAGGTTGATAAATGAACCTTGATACTTGTTTCTATCAAGAGTGACATTTTTGAAAACTTGAATTACTTATCTTTATATCGTTAATTAATATGCTAATTTTGACTAACTTTCTTACGTTACATTTATAATTGCAACCATCCTATCCTGCAAATCTTTATGAAAATGAATAACTGCCAAACTATAATAAAATTGTTCAACAACAACATATAACGTTGTACTACTTATGGTTTCGGATCCAGTTACACTTCCTGCTACACCTATGTAGGATATGACCTATCCTATAAAATGCAGGATAGACTCTCCTGAAATGATGCTATGGTAATATGATACAATGTCTGTGTCATGAATTTTACCTGCTTGACAATTACGTTGAGCACCGTTAGCAACCTTATGCATTTTTGATCGTACCTGTTATTGATATACAGTGTACTAGTCGATTTGACAAAAAGTTACGTAGACAAGGATTTCCGGCTGGTAGGTTTCATTCTACTCTGCTGGTTTACCGTCATTATGAAATGTTTTCAAGCTATGGGATTTCATATTCAGCTTCAATTATATACACCAAGGTCAGAAAAGCCGTCATTACAAACCACTGGGACGCTGGTACGAGGTCTCCTTGGGGCAGTTACTGAACTAACCATACACAAATCCACCTTTATCTTCTTGGTTTTCACTCTAATCATTATGTTATGTTAATTAACGAACATTATAAGTAACTGAGTATCATTACCGGGTCGATACATTGCTTTCGATTAGAACGGGATAAAGACGTTGCTTAATATGAATACTAACGATAAATTAATTAATAGAAAATGTATGAATAGTACAACGGGTTAGCCTTTATGAAATAAAATGATATAAATTTTCGATGAAAACTTATAATACATTTGTGTTTGTAAAGAATTATATTCTTTTGTAATGATCAAGGCTGTCGGCCGGGTTACAACATAACAGCACTATACATTTTAAACGTGTATTGTAATTTGAGAGCAATCGGGTGCATATGATTTCAATACATCCTATGTATTATAATTTTCGTAATGATGTTCAACGATGACTCATTTGAAATTTGTTATGAGGTTATACCTCTAGTTGACTCATGGCGTATCATTGCTTCCGTGAGAAAGGCTTAGCTATTTGCGCGATTTCAGTGGACCTGAAGGACGATTATCGTCATCTCCGTCGAGAGTCCGGCAAGAAAGTACATTCGTTACACAGAAACATACATATAGTACCACCTATGATATACCACTCAGCAACAGTACAACACCACAAATCCAAATCCTCCATATAGACCCAAAGTCCTGGGCCCGTATTCATGAAACCATTCTCATGCTCAATCCAAGATTCTGTGCGGAAGACAGATTCTTGAACCCATGATATACATTGTTTTTTAAAATGTTTTTTCAATAACTTTGAAGAAATTTGGAGAAACTTAAAGCCGAATGCTATTTTCAATGTTTAAACTTGATTTTTGACAGTGTACGTGATTTAAGCGAAGTAAGTCAACTTGAGAACAACATCCATGCTTGAGCATGAGAACAGTTTCATGAATACGAGCCCAGGCCGCTCATCCGGCATCATGACTTTTTCCTTTGTAACCAACGCTGCTCCGAGTGTCTGGGAGTCAAATTACTTCAGGGCGGCAAAGAGAATCCCGGTAAAATACACATTTTACAAAGTACCTGTGCATTTTTAATTTCAAGTCCGGAAAAGTATAATAAGTTGACAAAGGTATATACTGCAAGATAAATTGGCACCCTATTGGGATTTAGAAAAATACCTCCTACAATACGTTGTTCTGGATGAACCTTTTAGTACACATATCCTAATTATCAAAACTAAGAAAACATTGTGGTCAATCTACGGTTGTTTACCTTACCTGCCACTTTTTAATCAGCGTTCCTTGGCAATCTGACCTTACTGATCATCTAAGTTGTACTTTCTTCGATCATCAATTGTTTTCCATAGGTAAATGTCCAAGGTCGATACCCTATCAATTTCTTATATACGTTACATTTTGTTGCAGTTGTTCTATTCTAAACGTCATATCTTAAAGCAGCACCACATCACCTGCAAAGAATATTGCTTTTGGTATAAAAACACAATTATATTTTTAAAAACCATATATGATACCATTGAAGTATTTCTATTGTATTCTATTGTATTGTAGCTTAGAATTCCCCCTGAGGCTGGTGCTGCTTTCCTGTGCAAGTTAAGGGGAAGAACAGACCTGCTGTATTCCAATTGTTTGATCATATGACGCTACTAACGTGGGACCTTCAGCAGAATCGGGGATTATATTCTGTGTGGTTCAGTTAGGGAAAATTAGAGAGACCTCATTGATCTGCTGCTCTGTTGCTACATTTGGGACCACCATCTGATCTTTTAAAGTCTACCTATTCGTCATTGTTGTGGTGTCTTCGTTGGCACCTTTACCTAACTAGATGTCAAGTTAATAGAAACGTTGGAGTGTTACAATAATGTGTCGTCCAGGTTATAACATGGCGAGATGACCCTATAAAACGACCTTAAGTGGCGCTTTCATAAATGGCCAGCGACTTCATAGGACCTCTGGACGTAAAACCTGAACACAAATGAGTGTACCCGACTCTGAACACCATAGCACAGATATATCCCGCAAGATCTCCATCAATATGTGTACATAGTACAATGGCC
>NW_018408279.1:100831-111022 GCF_002113885.1 Mizuhopecten yessoensis
GTAGGTAACTTTTATCTGCCGTTCCATGTTGCTATATGGGTGAGGCATTGTATTTAGTACTACGTTAGTACCGGAAGAAGGTTTTATGTAGACAAGAGCAGACGAATTTGTCCAACAAAATATTAGAAACCGTTGTTTATTTAGGCTTCGAATATACAGAGACCACGATGAACTGACGGGAACACAACATTACTTATTATGCACAAGAATTATAATGTTTGGCCTCACAACGACTCGCGTGATTACAGAAAGGTACCCCGAAAATGTCAAAATACAAAATGAAATAGGCGTACTGCAGCAAACAAATAAATGCCACGTGCGATATTATTGTTCTACGAACAGTAACCTACCATAGAATGGTGAATTTCTGGACATAACTTTGTCAACAAAGTGAAATGGACCGAAACGTTAGTCGGAAAGCTGGTTTTCAACCTCCTAACTTAATCTTTGTCAAATTCTTCAATGCCGTCTTCATCAAACTCGAATACATGGCGGCCATCTTTGTTGATTTAAGGAGCTCCTTAGCGATTTAAGGCTGGGTTGATGTGGCCTTAAATATTTAAGGGATTCCTTAAATTTAAGGAAGGATTTAAGTTAAGGAAGCTTCATGAAACGCAATTTTATTTAAGTTAGGGAATCTCCTTATATTTAAGGAAAAAGCCGGTTTAAGGAGCTCCTTAAAGTTAAGGAACGTTGATGAAACCGGGGCGTTCTCACATCGGTAACTCGGCCCGTAGTGACAACAAAACCACAATGCACTTTAAAGCGTTGCCAGAGACCGTAGTTTTAGGTTTTATATATCCGTCTCTCTTACTATACCATTCTTGGTGATTTCCATGACACTGTTTTTAATAAAATAACACCTTCAACAAGGAGGATACTAATGGCATCACAGTAATACAATAAGTTGCATAAAAATATACGAATTTTTTAATATCAATGCATTAGTGTTCTAATTGAATACTGAATAACAACGTGAAACATTCATGCATACATAATTGCGTAAAATATCTAACGATCGGTATTTTCACAGACCATTCTTTTTTAATGGCCAATAAATATGACAGCAAATAGACAATAATTATGTTTTCGTGTTGTTTTTTTTTATTTCAGAACTCATTTAAAGACCAATTGTTATGTTTTCCTATAATGTGTGGTTGAATTTTTATGAGACGTTGCACCAAAATCCTACCCAACACAACACCACCAAACTCAGCACACACAACCTTACCCCAACCCATCCCTCTTTGTAACTATTTGGACTACAGAAAGTATAAGACATTCGAATCCCAACATTTTCAAGTGCCAAACCACTAGTTGACCAAGTTACATTTCATTCAGTGTATGCTATGCTTTGAGAAGATAGCGGTTTGCGGAATCGCCCCGGTGGGCATTGTAAACCATTTAAATGTAGCAATTGTTCGATCTATTGTGTACAAATTACAAGTATCTTAATATGCCTTTAGGTCACTCAACACATAACGAAACCATGTTTAATTTTGTTTATAATATTTTCTACTAGTCCATTGTCAGTGAGACTTATTACAATGAAGGTACTTTATCGTATCCATTTATCTTCTTCATTATTAATTAATGTAGGTTATCCCCTAGGTAAGGAACTTCATATTCCTGATCATATATATTTCATTTGCTTTCCTATCCATATTGACATGGTAACTAGTTTCACGCCACGTACGTGCCAGGTCAATCAGTGAATTGACTTGAAACAAAATTGTCTCGAATGATTGGTTAAGATGGATTGATATACTGACTGGTTCACCCTTAACGTGAGTCGGAACACGGGACGTGCCTGCAGGTGAAACTGACATGTCTGATGTGGATATCTGATAGGAGGATGACAAACACACTATTGATTCGAATGGCAGGATCAAGGTGAACGGGACCGTCGCCGTCTCTCTCACACTGAAATTTCATATGTAATGAAGATGTTGACGTTTCAGTTGTGCGAAATTCATACCAATGTGCTTTTTATTTATTGACTTTTCAAAAGAGTGGACTCAAGCTCAGTGTTGCTGACACAGGTGAATTAGATCATTAGCCACAGGTGAGTAATGCTTGTGTACCGGTATGACTATGTTACACACCAATCTATCGATACACACATTGTAATAGTCTTGCTAACATGACTATGGGTTGCGTTTGGGTTCTATATCGTTGTAGATGAATCCCCCAGCAACATAAATGTATTATTTTTTGCCAAAATATTCTCACATCTCTCGAAATCAAATTGGTATAATCAGGATAGGTTTATTCTTATTGACCAAAAAGATATTGAAACTAAAATGGCTTACAGGTCTATAAATTCTAAACTGAAAATAAAATACATGAAAATCTGTGGTATGTTTCAGTATTTTGTACACACTACGAAACAATGTTAAATAAAGTAAATAAATACAACATAACAGAACCTATATATAAATGTTTCCGCTATGCATATATACCCTTTTAAAATAATAGATAAACTGATTATGATAGAAAATTGTATCACCACTCCTCATAATCCTGTGTGTATTACATACAGTTACCTATATGTTTTAGCAATGACAAGCTTGTGTGTATTGTATATAGTTATCTTTATGAAATATCAAGCTTAGAGGTATAACATGGAGCTAATCCTATGAGATGATAATCATGTGTTTACTACACAGAATTATATTCACGCAGTAGGTATGAAAAGTGTTACAATTTACCTTAACTGATTGATTTGTGTGTAATCTTGTCGATCGATACCTAAAGTATTTAAATCTGACAACGCCAAGCTTGCGTTAAGTTCACTTCACCTTTTCAGATTGACGTCATTTCTTTTACTTTGGTCTTTTATGGTATTTTATCACTATATGTTGAATATATTGGTTGGTATGTATTCCAATTCCCACGCACGGTATAACCAAAAGCTTGTTTTCCTGTGATAAACAAAGATACTTATTATTCCTCACGTGTTGATTTTATTTATCAATCACTGTTCTAGAATACCTCAGAATGAAATACGACAAAATACACAACATGTTCTGTATATGCTGATTTCTTTATTGAATATTCCATATTTAATTTCAAGCTACGATTTGTTCGATGAGTATTGCACTTCTAAATAATTTGGTTAGGTTTGGTTTTATTTGGTTTAACGTCCTATGAAAAGCTAAAATCATTTAAAGATTTGCCTCCATGCGTGTTAAGTATGCGTGCTTGTGTGTATGTGTGCCGGATGTATTAGGCTCCTTGCGATAGCGCAGATCTGATGCCGACTTCACAGTGCTATCTCACTGAAATACCATCCCAAAAACACTCAGGTAAACCAGTTGCTGCAATTATCATAAATGCTGAACGTTTAGCAGGAAATAGTAACTATAATTTGAAGTCTTACCAAGCGAGGCACTAGGAACAAAAAAAAGAGCTTTTAGGGAGTAGAGAGAAAATATAAAGATTCTAAATGTTGCATTTGGATGCCAGAAGATCGTTTTTGGATTTTCAATGTTCCTATATGATGAGACTATTTATACACAATATATATCCAGCACACACGCAGGTATACAAACATAGGGAGATATTAGCCAGGTGGCATAGGACTAGTAGTTAGCGCCTAATAAGGCAGCTCCTGCGATTTCCTCAACATTGTATTACATAATGTATATGCTAATTATATTAATTGTATATCTATGTACTGTAAAGCGCTTTAGTGTGGCTTATGTTAGCTAGATAGGGCGCTATATCAAATGTTGTATATTATTTTATTTATTTATATCCCCGATTCTTCAGTGAGCGAACCATTAGTCCTAATTAGGACATACAGTGGGATACTACAGGTCGATTCTCTCTCCGAACAAGCTGTATGTGCTTCTTGACAAATTAGCTGCAATGAGTTCGTAGTAGCAAAGCAATAAAAAGATGATAACTTAGAAATTATAGCGGGTTACCTATACAACTTTAACATTGTACAAAAGCAATTATAACGGATTACCAATACAAGTTTAGATTTGTACCATAGCAATTATAACGGGTTACCAATACAATTTGAACGTTGTACCATAGCAATTATAACGGATTACCCATACAAGTTTTGATTTGTACCATAGTAATTATAACGGTGTATCAATACAATTTTAATGTTGTACCATACCAATTATAACGGGTTACCAATACAAGTTTAGATTTGTACCATAGCAATTATAACGGGTTACCAATACAATTTGAACGTTGTACAATAGCAATTATAACGGGTTACCAATACAAGTTTAGCTTTGTACCATAGCAATTATAACGGTGTACAAATACAATTTTAATGTTGTACCATACCAATTATAACGGGTTACCAATACAAGTTTAGCTTTGTACCATAGCAAGTATAACGGGTTATCAATACAATTTGAACGTTGTACCATAGCAATTATAACGGGGTACCAATACAAAGGGGTATTGTAGCAATTATAACGGGGTATCATAATTATATTAACGTGATATTATGGCAATTATAACTGGGTATCATAATTATTATAACATGATATCATGGCAATTGTAACTGGGTATCATAATTATTATAACATGATATCATGGCAATTAGAACTGGGTAACATAATTATTATAACATAATATCATGGCTATTATAACGGGGTACCATTGCGATTATAACTTGGTACAATAGAAGTGATATTGTGGTACAATAGCAGAGATATCGTGATAACATACATGGTGGAGTGCGTCAATGCAGTTTGCGAACGGCTGTATTGGATTTTTTTAGTATCAATTCACGTAATATTGACATGAAAACAGTTTACCTGAATAGAACAACAACGCCATATCGATTATAGTCCTGGATGAATGATAGTCATCAAAGTGTTCTTTGATAATATTTCTCCGTCATTTTTATATCCTTAAAAAAGCTCATATCGATTCTGATGCTGTGTCTGTCATAGGGAGGCAGTGTTTCTCTATATACCATAGAGGTTTATCGATCTGTATAAACCATCCGACTTCGGCATACACCGATACGTCTATTCCAGTATCGGTTAACATACAAATGTAAATTGTGAAAAAATTGATTACATTGCCAACGACCATACTTTATTACGCTTCGTTAGAGCATTGATAAAGTAAATCAAAGAAGTCGATAACTGTTGTCAATGGAATTAGCCGCACGAGGAAGGTTTATTATAAATAAATTGATAATATAAGAAAACAATAAAACCAAGTGTAAGAGAGCAATGTAATTTAATCCCTAAAACGAAGTTTCGTAGGAGTATTTGGGCGCATGCCGACATGTGCAAATTACCTTTATTTTTGTCACTGCACATCCAAGATGGCCGCCGCGGCCTCCGATTGGTCGAAATTTAGATATTGACCGATTTCAATCAAATTTGGTATGTAGATGTATTATACCATTACAACAACGAAGTTACTTCGGAAAGCATCATGTACGACTGCCACGCCTGCGGGGGTCGATTTGGGGGCTTTTGTAGCGGCCACCAATACAAGTATCACCTTATAATTATATATATGCTCATACCTACAAGAATATCAGCGAACCAAACAAACAATTCATTAACGGGGGACAACGGCAGTTATACTTACTTTGACTTGCAGTGGTAATCATGTTCTATTTCAGATAATTTGCGGGGTTTTTTTGGGGTTTTTTTCTCGATTAAGATATAATGTAGACAGAGGATAATCACGATACCTTGATAAATATCAATTATATTTTACGAGATGTATGAATCTTTTGATATCTTTCATGAGTGGAAACTATGATGAATATTATTTTTTAAGTACCATTACTTTATAAATGCATGGGCTTCTGCGGACTGTGTGTTTGAACGTTGGTGAATTATTTTCTTTCCTTGCTTTGACGGGTCCATTGTTATGCCCGGTATTTGTTTTTGTGTTTCACATTTTCACACCAAATGGAAATATTGTGAACATGTTATATATACCCACCATACTTTCCGTGTTTCAAAGTGCTAAGACTTAATCTTAAGTAGAGGTATCATAACATATATATGAGTTTCTTTGCTTGTTGTCGACGGGGCATTGGTGGTCGAGTGGTTGAGGCTTCTGTCAGTCTACGATCACCAGCCCTCCACCACTCGGTCGCGGGTTCGAGGCCTACGTGGAACGATTGCAAATTACTGTCGGGCCGAGAGGTGAAGGCGTCTGATCGTCTACGATCACCACCCCTCTCCAAACAGGGTCGCGGGTTCGGGACCTTCGTGAAGCAGTCGCGAGGTACTGGCAGCAGGTCGGTGGTATTTCTCAAGGTACTCCGGCTTTCCTCCACCACCAAAACCTAGCACGTCCTTAAATATCCATAGCTGTTAATTGGACGTTAAACACAAACATATCAATATTTATTGTTGAGTATTTAATTACTTAGAACATTCAAACATATTTCCTTTACGTTGGTTGAGAGAAAGAATATCTTTCATTTTTTTTCTTAATACATACATCTTAACTCAATGTCCAGTTACTAAACATACACAGCCTTTACAAATTATTTGATTTGAAAATCCTTTATATTTTCGAATTGATAAACTAGTCGGGTTTAAACACATGCCCCTCTATTTTAACAACTTAGATTTCTGATTTTTTGGCGCATAGCATCACCGATGAGTCTTAGAAAGACGAAATATCTTCATGGTGCAGTGCAATTCATTCTTTGCATACTCTATCTATTACCAAATTGTAAAGTTGTTATTACCTGTGTGTGTGTGTGTGTGTGTGTGTGTGTGTGTGTGTGGTTACATTCACCCTTGAATATATGAAAAGATCACTGAAAGTAATTTTACCAGAACTTGGCGAAAGCCAAACAGAGCTACACGTAACAACATGTTAATTTCATTTGTTAGGGCCGTAAAACATGCCTATTCAAAGAAACGTGACGTTTCGTTACTGACACCGTAAACTTATAACACAGTGTGATATTGACTCGCAGTATAGAGCTATTTTTCACAGTTAGTTGCTTTCTCCTATATTTTTCTGTCCAGGATACAGATACCATCTTTCAGATTATGTATGGTAGCGATTGATTTTTCCACATGGTTTATATTCCGGTTGCGGATCTATAATCCATGATAGTTATAGGGATTGGAATATCACTTGAAGCTCAGGGGAATTCCAAATAAGATACTTTGAATCGTCAATGAGAGAAAAATGATGGAGAAATTCGAAAGTTGTTTTCAAAAAATCGTATAATGATGATGTTGCAATCTCAGGCGAAACCTACATATTGCCGTCAGTGAAAATATGGTACATATTTGTTACAATGTACAACAATGTCCACATTTTTCGTGTTATTTTAATATTCATTCAAAGATCTTTTACGTTGGATACAAAGACTTAAATAAAGTATTTTGGGAAAGTCAGGAATTAGATCTGTCCGAGGATATTTTAACCAGCGTCTTAAAACATTGACAGTATATGTGTATGTATTTTGGTGTTATGAAGAAAACGAAGGTTAACAAATGTATTTGACCTAGATTTACATGGCGGGTGATATCGATGAAGCAGAATTCGCTCACCCTTCCCGAACGCCTTGTGTTATTCTCATGTAATTTTTAAGGTCGTCAATGATATCTTTCCTTTGCTCATATTTTGTCCTAGTTTTATCGATTTTTAATTCGTATCATGGATTTGATGATACTTCGCTATTCTGTTGTTGCTTGATTGGAAATATTTGTTTCGTTGCCCATTTTTCATTCGTATGGATCTTTTACAACTGAATGTTTAGTGCATATGGCTGCTTGTTGGAAAAGTTGCACTAGACAGAAAGGATAACATAATCATAATGAATTGCCCTATTGACACTTGTTTTAACCGTTTGATATTGTAAATCTAGTGTTCTATATTGTTGATCTAGTGTTTTATATTGTAAATTTAGTGTTTTACATTGTAAATCTAATATTTTATATTGTAAATCTAGTGTGTTATATTGTAAATGTAGTGTTTTATACTATTGATCTCGTGTTTTTTTAATTTAATAGAAGTTTAAATGTAAAAATATATAGATCGCAGAGTCAACCAAAAGGCTGCGCACATAAAATCATTCCACCCATACCATACTACTATAGAACTTCCCTCCCATAGCAGTTACACAATGCACGGTACTTAGAAAATCAAAGTAACATTCATAGTCATATTCTCAACTTCTATTTTATCTTAAATAAATTAAAAAAAAAATGTCACTGTGATTGGCACGACCACACATCCATCCTTCCTGAAAGAAATGGACAATGGAATGCAGTGATATTAAAGACTTGACCAGATCAGCTGGTATTACTGTACCTCCGTCCCGTTTCATTATTTGAATTGACATATTTAGTCGATCATATGAGACAATATAGTTTGAGGAAACCACAGTCACATATTTTAGTAATTATGTAGAATGAAGATAATGAAAAGCATGTCATGCCTATGTTTCTGCCCCCCCCCCCCCCCCCCCACAAAAAAAATAAAAAATAAATAAAAAACAACCCCAAAATTAAAACAAAACTTCACATAATTTCATAACTGTTTGATAACAACCAGATGGAAAAGGAACTATTTCGAGATATGATTAATGACGTTATGATAACGGTTTATTTATTTGCTCTTTAACCAATCTTACCATATAGCAAATCATAATCAGCAATAATATTAAATAAAAATTAAATAAACCAATAAAGAAAGAAAAAAGAAAAAAATATGCTAGTTTTGGCCTTTATTGTTAATTCTCATGAATAACATTTGTGTTACATATTTTTGTGTCGGACTGAATATAATTCTTTCATCGTTACAATGGTGTCGTAACACTAACACTAAATATTATCCGGATACATAATAATATTACCCGTACATATGATAATACTACCCGTACATGTAATAATATTACCCGTACATATGATAATACTATTCGTACATATAATAATATTACCCGTACATATGATAATACTATCCGTACATATGATAATATTACCCGTACATATGATAATACTGTCCGTAAATATAATAATATTATTCGCACATATGATAATACTATCCGTACATATGATAATATTACCCGTACATATGATAATACTGTCCGTNACATATGATAATACTATCCGTACATATGATAATATTACCCGTACATATGATAATACTGTCCGTAAATATAATAATATTACCCGTACATATGATAATACTATCCGTAAATATAAGTATATTATCCGTACATATGATAATACTATCCGTACATATATTAATATTACCCGTACATATGATAATACTATCCGTACATATAATAATATTACCCGTACATATGATAATACTATCCGTTCATGTAATAATATTATCCGTACATGTAATAATAGTATCCGTACATGTAATAATACTATCCGTACATATGATAATACTATCCGTACATATAATAATATTATCCGTACATATGCTAATACTATCCGTAAATATAATAATATTATCCGTACATATGATAATACTATTCGTAAACATAATAATATTATCCGTACATATGATAATACTATTCGTACATGTAATAATGTTATCCGTACGTATGATTATATTATTAAAAGCATTTATATTTTTATGTGGATGGCCCAACAAACGAAAGTGAGTACAAAACATTTACGTGGTCAGTTTGGAGGTATCTCTTCTCTATATAAGGCCTTTCAAGCAACTTTAAAAATGTTGCTCCGTACATAATATTTAATTATCTGTCCTAAGTTCACCCTGTAAGACGATATCATTTAATTATTTTGACAAGATAACATGAAACGTGTCATTTTTTCCAATGTGTTTTGTTCTGTTTTAACAGCCGCTATTGATTGTTCATCATTTGACATTTAAAATATATTCCGAGAACTCAGTCACTGGTATATCGTTGAATAATGTATAGCCATATGGTTAAACATGTAATGTATCCTGGCAACTTATCTCCAAACTAATGACACACAACACGGTATTACAGCTGTTACCATTATAATCAATTTTACTGGAGTTAGTGGAAACAGTGATAAAATGTGAACTTGATAATTTAATGATTACTGGATCTGTTAAATTATTTATTTATTATGGGCGTGCTTATCAGAATGAAAAACTAAAGCAAATATTTCACTTTGGATATTTGCCCAAATTAGGTCGATATTTAGTAAATTCCAAAATTGCATCTTAAAGGGACATCACGTGAAAAGGCGTTTTTTTTTTAATGAA
>NW_018408280.1:0-996 GCF_002113885.1 Mizuhopecten yessoensis
GTGACAACAGATTTAGTACAGACGACCATTGATAGGTTTAGTGACAACATATGTAGTACAGACGACCATTGATAGGTTTAGTGACTACATATGTAGTACAGACGACCATTGATAGGTTAAGTGACTACCTCTGTGGGACAGACGACCATTGATAGGTTTAGTGACTACATATGTAGTACAGACGACCATTGATAGGTTTACTGACAACAGATTTAGTACAGAAGACCATTGATAGGTTTAGTGACTACATATGTAGTACAGAGGTTTAGTGACTACATGTGTGGTACAGACGACCATTGATGGGTTTAGTGACTACATATCTAGTACAGACGACCATTGATACGTTCAGTGACTACATATGTAATACAGACGACCATTGGTAGGTTAAGTGACTACATATGTAGTACAGGCGACCATTGATAGGTTAAGTGACTACCTGTGTAGTACGGACGACCATTGATAGGTTTGATGACAACATATGTATTACAGACGACCATTGATAGGTTAAGGGACTACCTCTGTGGGTCAGACGACCATTGATAGGTTTAGTTACTACATATGTAGTACAGACGGCCATTGATAGGTTAAGTGACTACATATGTAGTACAGAGGTTTAGTGACTACATGTGTGGTACAGACGACCATTGATGGGTTTAGTGACTACATATGTATTACAGACGACCATTGATAGGTTTAGTTACTACATATGTAGTACAGACGTCCATTGATAGGTTAAGTGGCTTCCTCTGTGGGACAGACGACCATTGATAGGTTAAGGGACTACCTCTGTGGGTCAGACGACCATTGATAGGTTTAGTGACTACATCTGTGGGACAGACGACCATTGATAGGGTTAGTGACTACATATGTAGTAGAGACGACCATTGATAGGTTTAGTTACTACATATGTAGTACAGACGACCATTGATAGGTTTAGTGACTACATGTGTGGTACAGACGACCATTGATGGGTTTAGTGACTACATATGTAGTACA
>NW_018408280.1:4253-5360 GCF_002113885.1 Mizuhopecten yessoensis
TAGTACAGACGACTATTGATAGGTTTAGTGACTACATATGTAGTACAGACGACCATTGATAGGTTAAGTGACTACATATGTATTACAGACGACCATTGATAGGTTAAGTGACTACATATGTATTACAGACGACCATTGATAGGTTAAGTGACTACATATGTATTACAGACGACCATTGATAGGTTAAGTGACTACATATGTATTACAGACGACCATTGATAGGTTAAGTGACTACATATGTAGTACAGACGACCATTGCTAGGTTTAGTGACTACATATGTAGTACAGACGACCATTGATAGGTTAAATGACTACATATGTAGTACAGACGACCATTGATGGGTTTAGTGACAACATATGTAGTACAGACGACCATTGATAGGTTTAGTGACTTCATATGTAGTACAGACGACCATTGCTAGGTTTAGTGACTACATATGTAGTACATACGACCATTGATAGATTTAGTGACTACATATGTAGTACAGACGATCATTGATAGGTTTAGTGACTACATATGTATAGTACAGACGACCATTGATAGGTTTAGTGACTACATATGTAGTACAGACGACCATTGATAGGTTAATTGACTACCTATGTAGTACAGACGACCATTGCTAGGTCTAGTGACTATATATGAAGTACAGACGACCATTGATAGGTTTAGTGACTACATATGTAGTACAGACGACCATTGATAGGTTTAGCGACTACATATGTAATACAGACGAACATTGATAGGTTTAGTGACTACATATGTAGTACAGACGACCATTGATAGGTTAAGCGACTACATATATAGTACAGACGACCATTGATAGGTTAAGTGACTACATATGTAGTACAGACGACCATTGATAGGTTTAGTGACTACATATGTAGTACAGACGACCATTGATAGGTTTTGTGACTACATATGTAGTACAGACGAACATGTGAATTTTGTCTGCATCATGTAGACAATGTGTGCCAGCGTACACGAAGTGACTGAGTGTACAAAATTTCTGTAAGAAATTAATATTTTATGAATTTAGTTTTAATTAATTAGAGAATTATTATTAATATTAAAGTGCTGTAAAGTAACATTATAAGTATTATCAACTT
>NW_018408280.1:9170-11145 GCF_002113885.1 Mizuhopecten yessoensis
TCGAATCAAAACCCCTCGAGACGATTGCAGAGTCAGAAACGATACATGACTTAGGAACCTACGAGACGATACAGGAGTCAGTTACCCACGAGACAATACCAGATTCAGTAACCCACGAGACGATACCAGAGTCAGAAACCCACGAGACGATACCAGAGTCAGAAACACACGAGACGATACAGGAGTCAGAAACCCACGAGACGATACATGACTTAGGAACCTACGAGACGACACAGGAGTCAGTTATCCACGAGACAATACCAGAGTCAGTAACCCACGAGACGATACAGGAGTCAGAATCCCACGAGACGATACCAGAGTCAGTAACCCACGATACGATACCAGAGTCAGTAACCCACGAGACGATACAGGAGTCAGAAACCCACGAAACGATACGGGAGTCAGAACCCCACGAGACGATACCAGAGTCAGAAACCCACGAGACGATGCATGACTTAGAAACCAACGAGACGATACAGGAGTCAGAAACCCACGAGACGATACAGGAGTCAGAATCCCACGAAACGATACGGGAGTCAGAACCCCACGAGACGATACCAGAGTCAATAACCCACGAAACGATACAGGGGTCAGAAACCCACGAAACGATACGGGAGTCAGAAACCCACGAGACGATACCAGAGTCAATACCCCACGAAACGATACAGGAGTCAGAAACCCACGAAACGATACGGGAGTCAGAAACCCACGAGACGATACCAGAGTCAGAAACCCAGGAGACAATACATGACTTAGGAACCTACGAGACGATACGAGTCAGAAACCAACGAGACGATACCAGAGTCAGAAACCCACGAGACGATACGAGTCAGAAACCCACGAGACGATACCAGAGTCAGAAACCCACGAGACGATGCATGACTTAGGAACCTACGAGACGATACAGGAGTCAGAAACCCACGAGACGATACAGGAGTCAGAATCCCACAAGACAATACCAGAGTCAGTAACCCACGAGACGATTCATGACTTAGAAATCCACGAGACGATACGGGAGTCAGAAACACACGAGACGATACGGGAGTCAGAAACCTATGAGACGATACAGGCGTGAGAAACCCACGAGACGATACCAGAGTCAGAAACCCACGAAACGATACAGGAGTCAGAAACCCACGAAACGATACGGGAGTGAGAAACCCACGAGACGATACCAGAGTCAGTAACCCAAGAAACGATACGGGAGTCAGGAACCCACGAGACGATACCAGAGTCAGTAACCCACGAGACGATATCAGAGTCAGAAACCCAGGAGACAATACATGACTTAGGAACCTACGAGACGATACGAGTCAGATACCCACGAGACGATACCAGAGTCAGAAACCCACGAGACGATATGAGTCAGAAACCCACGAGACGATACCAGAGTCAGAAACCCACGGGACGATGCATGACTTAGGAACCTACAAGACGATACAGGAGTCAGAAACCTACGAGACGATACCAGAGTCAGTTACCCACGAGACGATACGGGAGTCAGTAACCCACGAGACGATACCAGAGGCAGAAACCTACGAGACGATAACAGAGTCAGTAACACACGAGACGATACCAGAGTCAATTCCCCACGAGACGATACGGGAGTCAGAAACCCACGAGACGATACAGGAGTCAGTAACCCACGAGACGATACCAGAGTCAATAACCCACGAGACGATACCAGAGTCAATTACCCACGAGACGATACGGGAGTCAGTAACCCACGAGACGATACCAGAGTCAGAAACCTACGAGACGATACCAGAGTCAGTAACACACGAGACGATACCAGAGTCAGAAACCTACGAGACGATAAATGCATGTATTCATGGTGCTTGCTTTTTTCAATCAACACAGAATTATAGCATATCTGTACGTAAATTGTATGGTCACATATGTAATACATCATTGCATGCATACTATTGCTAGTGTTAGGAATCAAAAGGATCTACCACAACATAGTCCAGTCTGT
>NW_018408281.1:0-997 GCF_002113885.1 Mizuhopecten yessoensis
TATCTCCATCGTTCATTTTTGTATCGTCCTGGAAACGGCTGAGGTAGTACCAAGAGGAAATCCATGGATGATAACCCTCAACGGAAAACGTAAGAACGTAAGCAAAGAAAAGATACATAAAGACAACATCTCAATAGACACCTGTTCACACTGATGAAGACAACACGAATCCCTAAAAAATCCAGGAGCAATAACAAACACCAAATGCTCAAAAGATGAAGAAGTGTATCCTGTACCGCATGAAATACCCATGGCTTGGTACTGGCGATTGTAACACAGTAAGCAAGACAGTCATTAAATGTATGAGATATTGTTCTTTAATCGTGACAGATCGAGATCCAATTATCAAATAGTCACAAATTAACCACAACACAACAATTTCAATTAATTTTATTTTTGATACTAATGTCTTGGCAAGTTATTCTCGTGGTATATATACATACATGTTTAAGAATAATTTGGAGTGACCAGTGGGAACAAATAATCACCCAAATTAACTTTCTAGCTAACTATATAATTGATATGCATCAATTTATCATTGAACTGTGCTAAAGAAACAGGTGATCTGAAATTTTATGCCAAAACCTAGATAACAATCTAGCTCCGCCACCAACCTAACAATAGGTGGGGGAAATGAAAGAGAACATGTTTCGTCATTCGAAAATATCATACCGCTGTTAATTCACTCAGAACCCAAAATGTTGTATTGCACCAAAATGTGGACAATGACATGTCAATACTCAAATCAATGATTAAACCAGGACCCATACACAACAAAAATTAACAACTTGATTGCCCAGAATTGTGACCGACCTTTCCAGAGGTTTGTATGTGGCAACTACTATCAAGCATCCAACATCACATAAATAAAAAAAACATCAGCATTTGTATGGGTCCTATGTCCATTAAAACGCATATACTCACTTCATCGGTGACCAAACACGTCGCTCAATCTGCGACCCAAATACTCAACAAGTTGTCACTTCATCAGTGACCA
>NW_018408281.1:2421-9034 GCF_002113885.1 Mizuhopecten yessoensis
AGCTCTAAACTCATGATTATAGGTGACTTTGATGACTTGTTATTTAAAACTGCCACTAATGCAGCATTATCTGTGTATAACACAATGCGTTCATCCCTCAACAGGCCTGCCCACAAATAAAAGGCCAAAACTATGGATACTAACTCTAAAAATGTAATATCCCTCATTATATCTTTGCCTAACCAGTACTGTGGCCATTCCAAAAATGACCAATGTGGCTGACTATAGGCTGCTCCCCTTTTTGACCCATCCCAAACCGCGCTGTCAGTGTACAAGGTCAGGGGATTGTATCCAGTCAATCTCTCCAAAGCGACAATACGCATTAAACAAGTCTAAAAAAATAGCCACACTCTCAAATCTTCCCTCATTTTCTGAGTGACCAGAATTAAATAAAAGGGCTCGTTTACACCTGGAATGGGAATGGCCCTCGCACAACAATTCATTTTGCCCGCCAATGATTCCAGCTCCTGTAAAGTGACTTTTTTCTTACTCCAATCCTGCATAATTTTATATTTTAGGTCCGACAGTTTGTCTACAGGGATTCGAACTACCATGTTAACTTTGACAATCTCAATACCCAGGAATTCTAAAACTGGTGTAGGTGCCACCGTTTTAACTCCAGCTATAGGTACTATAAGCACCTAACACATTTCTTGGAACGCTGACATAAGGAAAACACAGTTATTTGTAGCCTGATCACCCGCAAACATAAAATCATCTAAGTAGTGATCCAAGGACCTTAGCCTTTGTTTGGTCTGAACCTATCCACTGAATTGCAGTAGTAAATTTCTCGAACACTGCGCATGATATATTAATTTTGTTATCATTTCAAGAATTTGATCAAAAGATGAATAATGAACTGTATAAAATTCCTCAGCAATAAAATCATTTACACTAACCCCACATGGGTGAGACAAATGCTGAATTAGACGCATTGACCCGTCCTTTTTTTTACATAAACCTGCTGGAGACAACCTAAGGGACATTGGTGGAACTAAGGTTGGCCCAGCAATCCTACCCAAGATAACCTCATTCAAAACTAATTTCATAGCCAATAATTCATCACCTTCTATTGGTTTCAAATTCCCACACAGTTGTCTCCCTTGGGCCCTTATAATTCAGAGCAAACCCATGTGCAAAACCATTCAATAAAATAGCCTTATCCCCTTCATCAGGGTAGCCATATAAAGCATACTTTAACATATTAAACCTTACTGGGGACTGCCCGAGTGACATAGGGCTGGCCCACCTGGTCTGCTTTAACAGGATTGGTGGTACTGCTGCCCGGAATACCTGGTCGATTAGCTCCTGCGCGTCGGAACCTAGAATTGGAATTGTAGCACCGGATTTTAGGATGAGTACCTAAACATGCAATACAGTTATGCACAAATTTACAGTAAGGTTTCTTACAACTCCCTGTATTGTTGTATTCGAAACACTTAGGCCCAGATTTGAAAGAAGTAGTCTTATGGGAACAAACCCTTGTGATCTGACCCTTGCTTGCACACATGCATAGTAACCATAACTCTTAGTCTACTACACCACAATCTTCACTCGGATTCAATGCCTTCTTCAATCTAAACTGTATGTCATAGTCTAACCATGACAAACATCCAACTCTCTTTGCCCTCAAACGCACACAATGCATATGTTTAAAAATTTCTCGGGATGGGCGAACAGATAAATGGCGAAAAATATTTTAAAAATGCATCTGTCCACATTTCTAAATCTGTAATCTTAAGTTTTCTTTTCTGCTCCTTCAAAACAATAGCCCCATCTACTAAACAAAAGTGCTTTTCCTCAGTAATAACCTCACCAGGTTTCTTAATGTGATATAGGTGTGAATTCCTATGTTGTCAAGCCTGCTGAAGTTGATTTAACTGTTTATAAAGCACGCCGACACATATTGTTTTAACTGTGTACATTTAGGATTTCCATACGTTTGCATGACTATGGGTTGTAGTGTTAGAGGTAGTACCTTTATTTCAGCAGTCAGCCACATCCATTGGATGGACTACTGGCACTGGTCCTCACCACTGGCCCAACTCTCTTATATGGCTCCAAGAAGATGCTATTGTACGGCATCGGCCACACCCTGGTACACCGCATTGGCTCGCGGGCGAGATAAGGGGAGCGCACAGAAGGACTCTGTATGCGATATTCATTATAGCTCCAAAACTTTCAAGTGCATGGAATTGATGGAGTTATTGAATGAGTGATTGTCGGACACTACCAAGGCACATTGGTGACAGCACTGCTGTGACACTCAGCATGGGGTTCAGTGTCAGCTATGTAGGGAATCGTACTGCAACAACCTACTAATGTCCCAAATGCTGCCTAATCAACCCCGGATCAGATAGGCAGCCGCACCTGAATGGACAGGACGTACCAGCGCGGGAGAGCCGATACAAGGGTAACGGGGTTTTAGTCATCTGGATGGTGTATAGATCGCACGGGACTTATGACACTGGATGAACGATCGGACTAGGTGTAGGGCACGATGCAAGAACCTAGTGGTATCCCATACAGGAAAGTGTCTATTTTACATGTACATGGTGGTACAAGGTTAAACTCTCGACACTAACCATGGACGTGAGTTCTACTGGAAAATCATGGAACACTGATTAGACCAAGTATTGCCTATGTCAAGAGGTTAAGAAAGAAGATCTGAAACCTCCCTAGGCCAATCCTGCCAGAAGAGGCGATAATGGATATATGAACTTAGCAAACGATATTACTCTGTTTCACTTAATCAATGCACTACCAATCAAGCTAGAACCTGCAAGACTTGACGAAGGTGTTGGAAGAGATGAAACTTTGAGACACCCTGCATCTCCCAGTGACACCGGCAAGCTTCATACGTGTCAGAAGTCACAGCTGGTTGAAATTCTTGAAGCGCAAATTAACATCTCAGACAGAGAACCAAAGGGAGATGCAATCATCATTGATGGATCAGCACTTATCAATGCCCTACCTCCACGTACTTCAAAGACCTTTGATGACTATTCTAAAGAAGAAATCATCCCAAAGGTAGAATCATATGGTGTCAGGTACGAGTGGGTGGACGTAGTCTTTGATGTGTACAAGAGGTCAAGTCTGAAATCCTAGAAGAGGTTGAAAAAGGGGCAAGGAATCAGAAGAAGGGTGACAGGAACTAGTAAGACACCAGCTAACTGGCAAAGCGTCCCTCGTGACGCCAGCAACACAATTGAGCTGTTCCACTTCCTTGCAGAAAAGATGTGTGAAGCAGAGACGACAAGCACAGTCATCGTCACAAAAGGAGAAGATGCCATTAGCAACACAAGGAAGTATCTGGATACTGTGTCCCCATGTTCTCATGAAGAAGCTGAAAGTCGGATATTTGTACACGCCAGAGAAGCAACGACTGATGGAAGCAAGTCTATTATCATTACAGCTAATGACACAGACGTGCTAGTCATAGCAATATCTGTACTGTTGTCCTTACAGGAACTAGGAAAATGTGGATTGCTTTTGGCAAAGGAGCCAAAATGCGATGAATTCCAGTCCATGAGGTAGTTTCTGCAATAGGATTTGAGAAAACTAGAGGGATCACATATTTCCATGCGTTCACTGGCTGTGACGTCGTGCCTACCACCCGTGGGAAAGTGAAAAAATCTGCATGGCAGACTTGGAACGTATTTGATGATGATGTTTTTGAAGCATTCACTAATCTCAGCCAGCATCCAACATTGATTCGTGATCTTGACCTGCAGAGGCTAGAGAGATTCGTTGTCCTTCTGCACGACATATCAAGCGCAGCTACTGGTGTGGACGAAGCAAGACTAGAAGATATATTTGCCCGCAAGCAGAGGCCGCAAAACTCAATTCCACCAACACAGACAGAAAACATACAAAGCGTGCAGCCTATCCGGCTGGGATCATCTGGGGCCAGGCAACCATCTCCAATCCAGACACGAGCAGTCCGGCTGAATGGGGGTGGACACAGAAAGGAGAGACATGGCAGATATGTTGGACAACAGTACCCGCTATTGCAGCGAGCTGTCGGCAATTGACGAAGTGTTCCTGTAGTAAAGGTTGCAAAGGAAGATGCAAGTGCTTTCAGTCAGAACTCCCCTGCACATCACTCTGTAGCTGCATATATGAACAGTAGCAGCTGGAGGACCAGTTGCATGGTACCTATGAATAACTCTGATCATTTAGATCATGCAAATCGAACAACTATAAAATACTTCTAAGCAATACGTGAACTTCAGGCGGCTAGTTTGGTGGCCATCTTGAAAAATTGCCGCCATCTTGGATTTTCAATTGGCCAATAAGGCAGATTTGATAAGTATCACTTGGAGACTAAGTGTGCCACGTTTGTTGCTTGTATCATCAGTTGCACGATTCCTCTAAAACAATGATGTTATCTGCAAAGGATAGATCATAATGAGAAAAATATATCCCATAACAGTTTTCAGGTGCCCAGCCGACAGGTGTGTGTTGTCATATTAAATAAGACAATAATAAATGTAATGACTAAAAGCACCAGGAGACGATATATAATAACAACTCAGTACATTATATGATTGGATGAGAAAAATAAATCACCAGGATAACCACAATATTCTCCTTATTGGATATTGATTATTTCCCCTGCCAAAATTCAAGAAGCTTTTTCTAACAATTTCAATTTCATGATATTAATCAAGGAATCTACTGCTTATTCTTATTGGATATATGTGCTTTCTGAAGCCAAACACTGAAAGGTTCTATTGCATTTATTTTGATATAAAAGTAAATACTGAATCATTATAACGTATTGTATATATGACACACACATTGCCAGGAAACAGAGTAGCTCTAAATTATCAAATCTATCATCAGTATTTCCAAATCGTCTGTGCTCATTGCTTGAAGCAGTGACCTCCTTAATTGTTGACCTATTATCTTCAAACAGTTTTTGCTGCTCGATTGATATTTCAAGTTTCGCTATTTCGGCATGAAATACAAAGTATTATAATAGTATCATTATATGCTAATTCTAAGTTCCAATTATGAACTTTTATAAACTGAAAATAGTAACGATTCTTTACATAAATGTGATATGCCATGCACACCTGCGTTACAAACTTACATTTTATTACCTTTATGACTCCATCGATATTTGTGTTGACTTAAGATAATAGACGTCAATTCCATTCTTATCAGTTGTCAGGTGACACTAGTTATAAAATCGATTAGTCTAACTAAGTATTGTCAGTAAGAGTAAGTTTGCTATGTAAGGAGGAAGTAGTTGAAGCAAATGGCAAGTAGGTTATCCATCCGCCGTGCCCAGGTACAGGTGCCTGACACCTGTGCTTGGTGTGAAAGCATACAGGACGTGAACTGGTTCTGTAATGACTGCCAGGAAGCGTTATGTGATCGCTGCTTTGAGGGTCATCAACGCGCGAGAAAGACAAGGAATAACGACGTCGTGCCAATAAAGGAGGGTAACAAAGGCGGGGAAGCTGTACTTCCAGAGGTATGTAAGACACATCGAGGTAAGACATGTGACCTGTACTGTAGTGAATGTAACATCATAATGTGTGCGATGTGTCTTACCGAGAAACATAAACAACACGCATTCAAAAATATTGAGGAGGCAATTGACTCGCAGAAACAATACACGCAAGATCGATTAAAAATATTAAAGTCCAAGTCAGACTATTTTAATGATAATCTATCAAAACGTCATGAAATGAACAAGTCAGTCAAAGAGAGCTTTGATGTCATCCGGCAAACTGTACAAACCCAGAGACAAAAACTGAAAGCAGAAATCGATTCAATAGCCGACTCAGTACTGGTTGAGTTATCGTTCTTGGTTGAAGAAGAAGACAAAATCTCACAAACAGGATTGTCAATCGCATGAAAATAATATCAAAGAGATCAAGCATCTGATCAGAGATGTAGAGCAAAACACAGAAAATATGACAAATATATTTTTGTTTGAGCTGACGGGAAGGCTGAGAACTACCATAACGCTGTATGATGATACCATAAAGAACGTGTTGCCTCGCCTACCTCACCTCATGCCTGGGAAACTTAATCCCGATCAGTTGCAGGCAATGATTGGATATCTCAAGGTCGACGAATTGGAAAAGGAAGGCATCGGGTATAAGAAGAATGAGGTTGACAGTAGACAGGTTAGACAGATTTCTACATTCCGAGTACATCAGAAGAAACAAATCAACTCGATATGTCCTATTGATGACAATCACGCATGGATGTCAGTATCAAGATCTAAAAAAAAATATTAAAGTCAACAAGGAAGGTAAGGTCACAGAGTATGTCAAGCTTGAATTCAAACCGTGGTGTCTAACACCGATCAACATAAAAGAACTGCTGATCACGTGTAATGGTGATTCACCGCTGATACACAAACTAACCAAGGACAGACATGTGACTAGATTCACTGCCATCAGTCCGTTAGAAGCCTGGGGTATCAGTGTTAGTAACAGTGATGATGTGTTCGTTACTACTAACACTACAACAATACAGGTACTGAACAAGTCCGGGGAGAGGATCAGACAAATCTCGTGTAGAGGTGATAGTGGAGGTGTTGGGTTGGGTATCGTATGTTTGACAACAGGAAATATGGTTGTTACCAATT
>NW_018408281.1:9550-9668 GCF_002113885.1 Mizuhopecten yessoensis
GTTACGGCTTTAACATGTCAACTATACGGACTGTTTGTGGTTTACTGCGATCATCACAAGTTTCTTTTTTCACTTTCATTATGTCATCAGTAGGAAATCATTATAGAGCTCTATGCTG
>NW_018408281.1:10995-37382 GCF_002113885.1 Mizuhopecten yessoensis
GTAAAAATACAAGAAAAAAGACAAACAAAAAACAACCTCAACAAAACCAACAGTAGATACCCGCGACGTACTGATGAAGAATAGAGGAATCCACAATATNATACTTTGGTCCCAGTGTCGAGTTCGTGACAGTGTGAAAGCTATTTATTTAAACTATAAAATGCAAGTCTATAATAACGACGGGTATCTATATCCAAAGCTAGACAGCAGGTTAAAGGTGAAGACTGGGTTTTTTATTCCAGAAACACAGTATCATCGGAATATGTAGGATAACCTACCGTGTCACATGAAATTGTACCTTATTTGTATATGTGCCTGCTTACATAAGGGATGGGGGAAATATTATATTTATAAAATTATATTATGCAATACCGGCGATAATTATATAGTCAGTTTATTATAGGCCGACCGTGTGAAATCACCACAGATTTCAGCTCAACTGTTGCATTTTTTTTAATAGAGTAAACATCACATGGTGTAAGAGATACTGTTCTGAGATGCAGGTATTGTATCATGGCAGTAACCGACACCTTCTTGTTGGAAAGCAGGTCAAAGGTGAGACCGCAGAATTCATTTTTGTTGAAACAAGATATAGCCAGCACAGGCTGCGACGTCCCACTGAGTCGTAACTTGTTTATAACAGTGTCTGCCTTTGTACGTTATTGTAAACAAAACTAACAGCTAATCTGTTTTCGATATATTTGTTTTAAATATACACGTCGGCTATATGTGCATACTGATGGTTGAATTAGTAAATACATTCCCAAACCAACACCCCTTCGCCTTGGTCTACTGTTTTCCCCACACCAACGTAGCAGGTATACATCTGACATGATGATACATGTACATTAATAAACTGCCATTAGTTAAAGACAAGATTAAGTGTTGCAGGGCTAGACAAGCAAATAATAAATAATCAAATCAATTAAGTTTCACAGGGAACTTGACTTCAGTAGCAGAAATAAAGATAATTGATAGGGCAATGTAACTACCCGTTGGCACACATGTTTCATTCTTTCCAATATGATATATATCTTAGAAATTCAGTTGCGGACTTGCTATCAAGAAAGGTCTGCTATTCCTGAACTCTGAACTTACTATTTTCTTGAAATGTATAGATTATATAACACTATATACACATATAAGTCAATACGTTATATACAATTACAGCATATCAACACTCAAACGGCTACTGTTAAAAAAANCCAGTGTTCTACGTATAAGTATCAACATATATGTCTTGATTAGAAAGTAAAAAACACAGTTCATTTAAACGAAATAACTTGCCTTATTTTCGATTATTTTTTTTATATATTATAGAACTCCTGATCCTATTATTTCTGTTCCTGTAGCTCTGCAATCTCAAACGTGTTTGAGAAACTAAAATAACGCGATTTTTTAATTAAACTATCTTTACCGATTCTACATCGAAATTATATACACTAAGGAACAACGTCAGCTACAACATCAGAATCATCAGGTAGAAGGTAGATATGTCTGACTCAGAAAGTAAAATACACAGTTCACTTAAACGGAATCACTAACCTAAGTTATTATTTGAGAACTCGTGTACCTTAAGCTATGCAATAAGATATTTGGGAGAAAACAAAATAACGCAATTTCGTTTATTAAAACTATCTTTACCGATTTTTCACAGAAAGTATACACACTAAGCAACTTACGCTGTGTTCATTGTCTAATGACTGGATTTTAAATCGAGGCTCACCCCGGGTTACATTCACGGTAAAGAGTCTGTGTTATCGTGAAGAGATACTTTTGTTAAAAATATAGACAGATACAAATGACACGGTGCACACAAAGGTAACCGACAATGTATGTATAAGACAGGCATTGAACCTGCCGTACACACATTAATTCGACCATCATCTGATCTGCACATGATAACTAAGATAACCGACCTATAATGACTGTCAACATGTGTGTTAATCATGTGACTGAATATTGCATAATTTTAAATCGTTTTATATGCTCGGCACGCAGAGTAATTTATTAGTGCCCGGGAGTCTTTTTGTATATGACGTCGACCGTGACGTCATTTGCACAAAAAATTGAGACTTGCTCGCTGTCAGTGCCATACACAACCAACGGACGACGTATTTTGATATTTTATCACAAATTTCTTTTGACCAGTCCGGATGAGCTCATCATCAAATTTAGCTTCACATGAAAACAGAAACAAGTCGGCCAAACGAGGCGCACTGTGTTTCCCGTAGGAACGCCTACAGTTTGCTGGACATTTTTGCCGTCGAAATCAGCAAAGATATTATAAAGCATGCACTCAATCAATTCAAGTCTATAACTGCTGCAGATGTCAAGACGATATATTAAGAATACTACAAATAATACCAGTTTCGGATTAAATCTGTTTTTAGCCAACTTCCTGAATCACATTCTTTATTATTTTAACAGGTTATTGAGGAATAGGGTGAGTGGGTGATAATATGACGTAAGAATGTTTTCGATACCATTATCAAAGACATATCATTAATATATAATGTCATATAGTGATAACGCTGCTTTAGGACGAACTTCGTGTGCTGCAGATTTTCGTCCTAAGGCGAAGATTTAAATTGAACGAACTGTTAAGATAGTCCGATAATGTTGTTTTTTATATCCATACACAACCAACGGACGACGCATTGTGACCAATGAGGATTTATCACTAAGTTGTTGTGACCAGTCCTGATGTGCTCATCATCAAATTCAGCTCCATATGTTTTCCGGAATGTTTTCGATGTCATTTTTAAAGAAATATCATTAATTCATAATGTCATATAATGATAACGCTGCCTTAATACAAACTGAGTGTGCTGCAGATTTAAGGTGATGATTTTAATCGATTTTAACTGCTCAAACAGTCCGAAAAAAAAATGATATCGAGAAGTAAACGGAAAAAATATATTTCACATATTGATGAAATTATTACATCTTTTGCAATGTGTCTCAACTAGGAATCTAATTCGGGACTTTATATTACTAATCCATTGCTGTACCGATTAAGCTTAACAATAGACCAATCTAAATAAACCGGTAGCAAGACACTAGATGGTTAACATCTGTAAGTTTTGGAATATGCACATGTCGCTATATAACGTGCATGTAACCAGGTCATGTTTCTATCAGTTGCAAACGGACAGGTGCCAGTAAGGGTCCACATGCTGCTCAAACCAGATGACACAAGATAACAGAGGCGACATCACAAGTAAAGAATGCGATGTTATTTAGGCTATCACTGTGTAATCAATATTTGTATCAGCTTATACATGTGTGTTTGGCCAGATCAGTACTAGATAAAGGGGTGTGTCACTTGGTTCACGTGTACTCATACTCGGTTGGTGTCTGTTTATGATAAATAATATATCAAGCCTGTTTGACAGGTTTTGCACAAACTTTAAATACGATGTATTATTAACATGGAAACGGTTAAGAGGTATATCGAAGATGTAGCGTACATATTATTAATCAACAGTTATTGTCTCTGCAACCCGTGATATCGAGGTGAAATATACCAGAATATTTGCATGAAATGTCATGTGACAGTAGAAAAGTATTTATCTTCTGATTAGAATGTTTTGATTGTATGCGTTTGCTTTATGAATATTATTATTTTCATAGTATCCTTCCTTATTAAATATACTTTAGTATTCACGATTCATGATTTGTTGTGTAATATCATACCTACCGACATTTATTAGAGAGACGGACAATCGTTGAAACTTGTACCTTGAACAACGCATGATTTAGACAAGCCCTTAGATAATGTTATCAATATGACCGGTGTTTAAATTTATCACATCACTTTGACGAAAGAGCGAGACATACAAGGACGTTCAGTACTGTTTAAATTGGAATAACATATCATTTGTTTATATCTGTGTAATATCATAAAGTGATGGCAAACAAATTTTCAATCCGCCGTGCCCAGGTACAGATTCCCGACACATGCGCGTGGTGTGAAAGCATACAGGACGTGAACTGGTACTGTAATGACTGTCTGGAGGTTCTGTGTGGCCGTTGTAAGGAGATCCATAAACGAGCGAAAAGGACAAAAAACGACGATGTCGTACCAATACAAGAGGCGAACAAGCAGGACGTGGCAGTACTCTCAGAGGTTTGTAAGACACATCGAGGTAAGACATGTGACCTGTACTGTTGCGACTGTAACATCGTTATGTGTGTAATGTGTTTTACCGAGAAACATAAACAACACACTTTCAAAAATATTGAAGAGGAATTTGATTCACAAAAACAGCACATGCAAGATCAATTAAAAGAATTGGAGTTTCAGTTAGACCATTTTGATGATAATCTATGAAAACGTAATGAAGTGAGCAGATCATTCAAGGAGAGCGTGGATGTCTCCCGACGAACTGTACAAAACCAGAGACTGAAACTGAAAACAGAGATTGATTCCATAGCCGACTCGGTCTTGGTCGAATTATCGTTCTTGGTTGAAGAAGAAGACAAATCTCACAATCAGTACTGTCAATCTCACGAAACAAATATCAAAGAGATCAAGCAACTGATCAGAGATGTAGAGCAGAAGACAGAAAATATGCTTACTGCATCCTTGTTTGAGCTGACGGGGAGACTGAGAACCACCAAACCGCTGTATGATGTTACTACAAAGAATGTGTTACCTCGCCCACCTCACTTCATGCCTGGGAAACTTAATCTCGATCAGTTGAAAGCAATGATTGGATATCTTCAGGTCGACGAATTGAAAAGGGAAAACATCGGGTATAACAAGAAAGAAGTTGACAGTAAAGAGGTTAGTCAGATTTCTTTATTCGTATTACCTCCAAGGATACAAATCAGCTCGATATGTCCTATTGACGACACTCACGCATGGATGTCAGTACATGTGCCTAGAGAATTGATCAAAGTCAACAAGAAAGGCAAGGTCACAGAGTCTGTTAGCACTGACTTTAACTCGGGTTGTCTGACTGTGACCAACACAGAAGAACTACTGATCACGATTTATGGTGGTTCACCACTGATTTACAAACTATCAAAGGACAGACGAGTGACCAGATTTACTGACATCAGTCCGTTAAAAGCATCCGGTATCAGTGTTAGTGACAGTGACGAGGTGTTCGTTACTACTCTCACTACAACAATACAGGTACTGAACATGTCTGGGGAGAGGATCAGACAAATCTCGTGTGGAAGTGATGGGAAGGGTATCGTTTGTTTGACAACAGGAAATATAGCTGTTGCCACTGGTGATGCCTTTAATTTCTGTACAAATATTATTGTCATCAACAAAGCTAATCAGATCATACATAAGTGGAGTGGGGAACTGGACAATGGTCAGAAGTTAGAAACGACTCCGCAATGTGATATAGCACGAGATAGATATGACAGAGTGTTTGTACCAGACCGCAAAACTAACCAGATATACGTTATCTCGGGGAATGATAAAAAGGCCAAGTGTCTCCTGGACAGGAAACATGGAGTACAATATCCACTTTCTGTTGGTGTAGACAGGTGTGGACATGTCTGGATCGGCTGCACCGATTATACCGTGCATGTGATGAAACTATAAACAAGTGAAATGATATTTCAAAGAATAAAAACAGATACCATTACCATTATAGTGACATTAGAAATGTATCCAAGCTATACATCCCAGCTGCAGACGCGGCAAATGAGCTTTTTCTTTAATAATGACAGTGTAGACACGTCACCTATACAGACTTGGTATGGTTTACTGATAAAATCACACGTTTCTTTTTTCATATTTAATATGTCATGAATAAGAAATCATCATAGGGTCCTAACTAAATATTATCATTGTGTATGTTAAATCATAATAAAATACAAAATGTGAAGATAAATAAAATTCACGGTAAAATTACAATTTGAAGACGTCACATTATGAGTGTTATCTCATTGTACTAAACGATGCATAATCACATTTTATATTTCAAAGAATTAATCTGATAGAATTTTTTATTAGTTTCAATATGATCACTGTCTTTTTTCATTTTGATTCTCAAAATTATTCTTTATATTAAAAAAATTTGGAGGAGAATAATAGAAAAAAACTACGTAAGTGAATATATTGTTTACGTTTTAATATGCTGCCTTCATTTGTTCTGTATTCGGTTGGCTTGGGCAATGAACATGTTTGATCGACTCTAAGCATTGATGTGTTTTACGTCTGTGTTTTGTATTTTTTTCCACGTGGTTTTACAGTATTGTGTCTTTTGACGTTATATCTAAGGTTGATCGAAGAATAATTAAATGGTTATTCTGTGTATTGAGGGAGAACAGGTTATCCCGTTACCTGATCCGCCAAATCAGCTCTGTGTGTCTATACTACTAGCGACAGTGTAATAACATGCCACCACCACCTTTCAACAAAGGAGACATAACTCTTGTTGACTCCCGACATTACATTCGTTCAATGCAATTGACAAGATAAAGTATTAATTTGTCAACTCATGACATGTCCGTAACGGTGTTATATTAATATCCAACAGAGTGTTGTAATGAATTAGAATGATAATATTATTTGTGTTTTAATAGCAAGTAGCAACCGGATGTTTATCATGTCTATTTAATAAACCTGTATTATTAAATGTGATTCATGAACAGTACTTGCTTCACAAATCTAATTTAATTAATGACACTTTAGTGGCGTATTTATTTAAATAATCTTCCTAAAGTAAATTGGTATTAAATATGTCTCTTTTTAACTTAAAATGAGCCACCGAGTCTATTAGCATATACTCATCTAAAACATAAATATTTGAGATAACGTACATCAATAAGTAAATGACTTTTTCAAATTATAACATATTGTATACTCAATGGAAGTTGTGATGTTGTGACGTAGCGATATTGTATCATAGCGTATATATTAATCTTGTTGATTTTTTGCAGTTAAACATGTGATATTGAAACAAATCATTTACTCATTACTCAAATTTAGTTAAAAAGTGTTAACAGCAAAGCACAGTTCTACTGTTTCAGTATATGGATTTATTAATCAAAAACATATTTGATCACTATAAAGTTCACAGTTTTAATTTTCAAGCACTCTTACGTTTTGCTTAAAGACAATATCGCTGCACCAGTCGGAACATTTTTCTTATATACATTGTGATTAAAAAAAGTCATTTCCATCGATTGAATGTGTGTTGTCATTACTATCAGCGAATACCGATAACCTAGTGAAAGGGTTCAAGATCAGATTAATTATGTGAAATTAATGTATCCCGACCGAATATAGAACATGCATTATTTTAAATAAAATAGCTTTGACAGTCAAAGCTGACTTACTTCATTTCTCAATGCTCACGAACATATCCCTTACCTAGTTTAATGGTCAAAAGTTATTTGAATAATATATACAACCTGTTAACACAATATTGACGAAGTTAGACATAAACATACCCAAACCAAGTTCTGATACAACTAAGACACGGACATAGATCCGTTGTAGTGGATCAGATAATTACGGTTACAACCAGTATTTTAGTATTGCCATCCTAAAAATTGTATGACAATCAGTAGATACCTTTTGTATGTGACCTTGCGGTATTGTGACAACAAAACGTGACACCTTTTTTTTTATTTTTTTTAATTTTCGTTGTTTTGATCCGGTTTCAAAGGACAAATGTATGCATGCATACGATCACAAGTCTTTACATGTAGGAAAAAGACAACAGTAGACAACTTTGAAGAAACGAGACAGATTACATCTCTAAATAAAAAATAAAACCAAATACCAATACACCAGGCTTTTACCACGTATGACATTTATGTTTTTGGCCTGATTCAAGAGCATCTATTAAGTTGTAATTGAAGTTGTGCAAAACATGTCTCAAATGATGACAGATATCGATATTTGCTGGAAAGAAGGTTATAGTTGACGTTTTGATAATTTCTTCGTGTAGCTTTACACAATAGTATCTCGCTTATATTAATGTCTGCTAGCGAATAGTCTTGATAAACTCTTTTTGTGATATTTTACATGACATGACATTTTTTTCATACTTCAATAGGCCGACTGTATGTCATCAACACAGATATAGACATGTTACCTGTACACCTTTTTACGAGGGAAGTACTAAAACATGGACTTATCATTTTTATTTGATCTGTTTGTCATTGCAGTTTTTTGCTTTTTTTCATTTGTGTTACATGAAAACACAGAATCTAGGTTTGAGCATGAAAATGGTATCATGAATAAAGACTCTGGTTTTACTTTCTGGAACTGTCCCATTGTTTCTTATCATATTTTGTAGATGGTTTTAACATGCCGGCACAACTCACTCGGAAAGTGGGATTTCATGAAAGTGGAATTCACCAACCAATGGATTTATGTCATTAACATAAGTAACATCCTATATCAAATGTCCGTCCGCATTAACATACAACGGTACTTCAGATACAAAAGTACCCTATCAATTTCCTACAGTTATTCTAAACCCATTAATTCAAACATTTCAGATACAAGTACACGCTAAAGCAGCTGAATTTAGATGATCTAAGAATGAGTCCTCCTTCAGGATTTGTGTTTTGCTCCACGTCCAAATGCTACTATGGTCTGGCTGGACATGAAATCACTGGTAACTGGTAATACCTTATTTACTCATTTATTCGAAACGCTCCAAAAACAGACGCTACAGCAGTTGGATTTTATTGACCTTACATCGACTTCTCCTTTAACATGATTTTCCTTCACGTTCCTATAGTGATGTGGTTCTGCTGGATATGTAGACACAGGAACTATTGATTGTATACATAACGTAAAGATACGACAGTTCTTCGTGAAGGATCCTCAGTATCGGGTTACTCCTTCTATGAATTGGAATGTGCATTTCAAGATACGTCTTAAATATGTTGACAATTACGCCATACAACAGGCAACACGAGAGCATGCTGATTTGGAATCACTTTCAGAACGAGTCAAATCTGTCAAGTCCATCATTCCAAAAAATTTCTGCAAACACTAGTGCATTGCAATGCAGACCTAGGCCTGCTAGATCAACAACGCAATTCAACCTATACATTTTCTAAATTATTCGAAAGACAAAATACTAGCAAATCACGACTCTTAACACTCAACATTGATACAATATATACATATACACTGGAGAAAACATATGTAAATAATCGACTACCAACTAAAAGGTCATCTTACTAAAAATAATAAACAACCTATTACCCGGACTACCAGTGTATATATGTACAAAGAGATAACTGTCATTGTGTAAATTGTATTCCTAACCCAAGGAAGACAACTCTTACCAGGAGCAAAGTGATTAAAAATGCAAAATGAATTAATTATAAAGCCATTGTGTATATTTTGTTCAATATGCCACAATTCATGAATGAATCTTTGTGACCTTTATGCTTCTAGCTTGTAGTTAATCACTTTTATCCATACAATTTCAATGATCAAAAAACTTTGTATAACGCGTTTTATATATTTTGCGATAGATAAAATATTTGTAGAGTTAATAAGCAATGCTTATTTTCTTTTTGTATTGTTGTTATTGTTCCGAACATTGCCATACATCGAAAAAACGGAAACTAATAAAATTGACGAAAACTCAATTTTTTGGTATTTTTCCAAAAAAGACCCCAAACTATCGGAATGCTTAGATTTTCATGAATTCAACTCTTCATATTTGCCTAATCATTATATACGAAAGTTTCAAGGAATCGTGCCGGTTAATTGCCGAAGTGTGGAGCCTCCTTAAATGGCGTAGCGATCATATTCTGTCATGGTATGGCAAGTAAAATACATGAGAAAACAATTTGTCATCTGATCTAAGCATAAATATATAGTCTAACAAAATAAAGCTTAATAATCGTTATCGATAGGTTTGGAAGATAATTTTCATTTGTTAAAAAGGAAGAAGTTAAACAAACAACCAATAAGAATTCAGAAGCCTTCGATCATGGAACTCTGACCTTGATAAAATCATTTTTTTATTGATAATAGCATAACTTATATGGTTTTGTTGGTTTGTTGCCTTGTTTTTGAAAATATCTAACGTACATTACATTAAATCGATAAAAAAAATCAAGATTGCTGCGTTGTTTAATAAGAATGCATGCCAAATGTATCTGTCGTTCACAACAAAACAAGAATATTAGCCCTTATCACTAGCATGGTGACTTGAACATCTGTTAAAGGAGTGCTTTAACATTGGTAAAAATGTCTCAGTTTTTTCTTGTCATAAATCTGTCAAGAACAGTCGTTAAAATATCACCACATGCTTTTGTCACTGAGAAAACTTCTTCTGTCTGCCATATTTATAAAATATCCGCGAATCAGAATATATCCATGTTGATCATTCTTATCAGCTGTTACCTGACTGCAAACAAAGAAATTGATCACCATGTCTAGGAAGAACAGACGAAGCAAAGTGTAAATAGGGATTTGTTAACTAAGAAGGCTGTAAGGATCAAAACGGAACAATATACCACATAGCAGTTGTCAGGTGCCATGACGACAGATGTGTTGTGTGGTATTATGTAGGACAATTAATGGTTCTATGACGACTAACAACACCAGAAGACGATATATAATGACAACCTAATGCACTCTATGTTTCAATGTTAAACGTTAAATCACCAGGACAAACGAAGTATTCTCCTTATTGATTCAACCCATTAAATGGTTTGTTGAAAACGAATAATATTTGATCGTACCAAACGATTGGCTTGTGTTGTAAATTTTTGATGTTGGATAATCGCATGGATTTCTTAAACATTGACCTTTGCCACTAATTAATTCTGCTTTATTAACAGACCTTAACTAATACAAATGGTAATAACATAAAACAATTAGTCGGGGCTTATTACGGCCTCGAGCAATTTAACACCCGGTCAACTACCATCATGGGAAGTCATTTAAACTATATCATTTTTTAGGAGATTTTAAAGCGTTTTCTTGCCATGATCCCAGGAACTGGCTCAAGGTGACCGGTGTATGAACGATCAATTACGATAAAGAATTTGTGTACAATCGAGTGCAGGGCCTGAGTGGATTGATTCAAAATTACTTAACAAGGCAGGCAGTGAGATGGTGACATTCTTTGCTGATGTATAATGCTTGGAATCTTGGCGGTTTGAACACGAATATGGATGACAAGGAAAGCTCTTTAGATTTTAGGGTTGGAACTAACATATGATGGATTGTATTTTGGGCGCCGAAAGACAAAAGTTGACAAATAAANTGGAAGAATCAATAAAGTTTATATAGATAGGCTCCAAAGTAGTGAATCAACAGTGCTTCATACACTTCATAACATGCCAATCACGTGGACGTGGTAACGTCTGTTTAGTTTCATGAGTCTCTGCGTTGGTCCTGTCATAAATTACATACATGTCTCTATTTAAATACCACTTAATAAGAACGATGTTTAATGTGCACATTCATATCATCTTCAAAAACACGTTACCGTCATAGTGATATTTGCGCCCTTGGTAGAGGTTTAAATGAGTAGTCCTATAACGTAAACATTCACAGTTGTCAGTGTACCAAAGCAACAATAGGCAAGATGTATATCTAGAGCAAGCACACTTTTTATGTACAAAGTAGCCAGAAATATACAATACAATGCATACGGTCAATTGTTTCAGTTTTAAGATATTGCTGCACTTCCCTTGCACGATGTGGACGTGCATTATCATATAGCATATAGACAAATAATAGAATGCAGGATCTTATCTCTGTATTGCTGACCAGTCATCGTTCCATTTCTGATGATTCACTGGCATTAGTCCGTTAGAAGCCTGGGGTATCATTGTCAGTGACAGTGATGAGGTGTTCGTTATTACTCACATTACAACAGTACAGGTACTGAACATAGCCGGGGGAGGATCAGACAAATCTCGTGTGGGGTGATGGGCTGAGTATCGTATGTTTGACAACAGGACAATTAGGTGTTACCATTGGCAAACATATCAATTCTTGTAAAAACAGAATTTGTCATCACAAAACTAGTTCAAGTCACACGCAGATGGAGAGGGGAACTGGACAATGGTCAGGAAATAAAACAGACGGGGCAATGTTATATAGCACGTGATAGATATGCAGAGTGTTTGTATCAGACAAAAAATCAGAACAAGTATACGTCATCTCAGGAAATGACTAAGTGTCTTCTCGACGAGAAGCATGGAGTAAAAGGTGTTTGTACAGTGTGTGTTGACAGGTGTGGACATATTTGTGTCGGTTGTGTAAATGGTGATGGAACAAAATATAACATTACATTTTTAACATTTGTTAAAATGTCGTATGCTTACGTTTAACATGAGCTTGTTTGTATTTCATCATAATATCATAAAACAAAAGATTCCGCGTATTATCTTCAGTATATGTTGCCAGCTAATTGTTTTAAGTTTCGCTGTTTCTGCATGATACACAAAGTAGTATATTACTATGTGTTAATTCTTAGTTCCAAGTATGAACATTACTGATAATAGTGGCGTAATTACATGAAAAAGTGAAATGTCATGAAAACCTGCATTACACAATTACATTGATCACTTGTTATGATTCCGTCAAAACTTTGTTGACTTTAGATAAATTACGTAAATACCATTCTTATCAGTTGTCACGTAATGCTAGCTATACAACCGACTAGTCCTCCAAGCATTGTCAGTAAGAGTAAATTTGTTATGTAAGAAGGAAGTAGTTAAAGCAAATGGCAAGTGAATTATCCATCCGCCGCGGCCAGGTTCACGTGCCAGAAACCTGTGCTTGGTGTGAAAGCATACAGGAAGTTAACTGGTTTTGTAATGACTGCCAGGAGGCTTTGTGTGACAAATGTAAGGACGGCCACCAACGTGGGAAGAAGACACGGAATGATGACGTCGTGCCAATAAGAGAGGCTAACAAACAAGATCAAGTAGTACTACCAGAGGTATGTAAGATACATCGAGGTAAGACTTGTGACTTGTACTGTAGTGACTGTGACATTGTGATGTGTACGATGTGTTTTACTGAGAAACATAAACAACACACTTTCAAAAATATTAAGGAGGAAATTGACTCGCAAAAACATTACATGCAAGATCAATTAAAAATACTCAAGTCCAAGTTAGACCATTTTGATGATAATCTATCAAAGCGTCATGAAGTGAGCAAGTCATTCATAGAGAACGTGGCTGTCATCCGACACCAAGTACTTACTCAGAGACAGAAACTGAAAGCACAGGTTGATTCCATAGCTGATACATTCTTGATCGAGTTATCGTCCTTGGTTGAAGAAGAAGAAATACTTCTCAAACAGGAATGTCAACCCAACGAAAATTATATCAAAGAGATAAAGCAGCTGATCAGAGATGTAGAGCAGAACACAGACACAATGTCTAGTACATCATTGTTTGAGCTGACGGGGAGACTGAGAACCACCATACCGCTCTATTATGTTGCTACAAAGAGCGTGTTACCTTACCCACCTCACTTCGTGTCTGGAACATTTAACGCAGATCAGTTGAAGTCAATGATTGGATATCTTCAGGTCGACAAATTGAAGACTGAAGACATCAGATATAAGAAGAAAGAGGTTGACAGAAAAAAGGTTAGTCAGATTTCTACATTCCGAGAACGAAAGCAAACACAAATCAACTCGATATGTCCTATTGACGATAATCACGCATGGATGTCAGTACGTGGATCTACAGAAGTGATCAAAGTTAACAAGAACGGCAAGGTCACAGAGTCCGTCAGCCTCGACTTCAGCCCGTGGTTTCTGAAAGTGACTGACACGAAAGAACTACTGACCACGTGTGGTTCATCAGTGATACACAAAATATCAAAGGACATACAAGTGACCAGATTTACTGACATCAGTCCGCTTAAAGCTTGTGGTATCAGTGTCAGTGACAGTGACGAGGTGCTCGTTACTACTCACACTACAACAATACAGGTACTGAACATGTCCGGGGAGAGGATCAGACAAATCTCGTGTGGAGGTGATGGGCTGAGTATCGTATGTTTGACAACAGGAAAAATAGCGGTCACCAATGGCGCGAATATTTATTATTGTAAAGAAATGATTGTCATCAACAAATCTGATCAGGTTATACATAAGTGGATTGGGGAACTGGACAATGGTCAGAAGTTAGAAGAGACGGTGCAATGTAATATAGCAAGTGATAGATATGACAGAGTGTTTGTACCAGACATGAACACTGGCCAGGTATACGTCCTGTCAATGAATGAAAGAAAGGTCAAGTGTCTCCTTGACAAGAAACATGGAGTAAAACTTCCAACGGCTGTGTGTATAGACAGGTGTGGACATGTTTGGATCGGCTGTGAGAATGGCACTGTGCATGTGATGGCACTATGAACAAATAAGTCTGTTTGGACATTAAATAACATTATCTTACAGTGGTTATATCAATTGTAAAGCTCATATCCGCTGACGCCGCAATGTTACCCGAATATTTCATCTACACTGTAAAAATGTCACCGGTACATAAGAAAATGCTATAGTGTCGTATGCTCAAGTTTAATATGATCCTGTTTGTATTAATTTTAATATGATAAAAAAAATCATTTTGCATAACAGATAACGGTGTGACTATGATTTTGAGATTTGTCTATATCAAAGTTCTCCTTTAAAAAAATAAGGATGAAAGTTAAAATAACAAATTTAATATTTTAAACAAATTGATATCAAATATATTTACATCTCGACAATGAGCCTGATTGGAAAATAGGCCTATTTTAAAAATAAGCCGTGGTTACCTTACAGCTAAACATATTTCAATAATAAACCATCTTTAGGAAATAGGCCTGTCTGGACTATAAACGTTGAATTTTAAGTTGGAACCACCTTTTCTCCTTGTCGACCTAAACAAGTTTCAAACTAAACAGGTTAAAATGGTTCAAATCACCTGATATAATATTACAACAATATTATATATCAGATTTGTATTGATACATTTACTAAAATCGTTCATGTAGAAAATATGGTGAAGAGTACCCTATAGTTCTATTATTGTAGAACATGTACATACAAACAATCTATAGACTAAACACGTTTATTCTCTTTCACCTTCCGTTTGGTTAATGTCCTGATTTTTGATTTGATGAAAGTTTGTGGTATGAGAGAGTTTTCCGCACCACGACATATAAATACGTAACGTCGACGCCGTAAAATGACTCAATATATGTCATATATTACGATGTAAACATGTCAACTATATAGATTCTGTCTGGTTTACTGCAATATCAGAACCTTCTATTTTACATCAATATGTCACCAGCAGGAAATCGTTATAGAGCCCTATGCTCAAATTTAGCAGAAACTGGTTTGTTTCCCATCATACTATAATGTTTACAGTTATATTGTACATTTTTACAGATCACAGTGCAATTATAGTTTGAAACTGTGAATATATAAATAATCATAATTAAGGATGACAGGAAAACAATAGTTTCATTTTTTTAATTCAATTAATCAAGTATAATCTTGTATTATGGTGCATGGTACATATGAACCGTTTTTCATTTATAAAAAAAAATATTTATAATAGTTCAATTCCTTTATGAAATAATATTACATAATACACCATGCGGATAAGTTTTAAAGGTTTTACTTAATCATTTTGTTCACATTCAAATCAATTTGTGAAATATTACATAATCCAATGTGTGTGCACTTTTAGATAGTATTAGTGGCGGTTGTTGGTGTAAATAACGACCAAGGTATGTTGATTTTGCTGTTTTATTGTTTATCCATTTAATTTGTTTACGCCTGGCTGAAGTAGAGGAATTTTCTATTTTTACATGTTGTATATACATGAATAGAAACGCCGTAGACATAATAATTACTATGTATTGAGATGTCATTTGATATAAAAGAAAAAGAACTGCCATCGGTTAACGAAATGTACATGACATGTTATTTGTGAATATTGTAGTCGATATAAGATGTTGAACTGACTTAGTGTTGCATTGCTCCTGTACATGACTGCTGTGTCTTACGATATGATGTCAAATGTAGCTTTGACATATAAATAATTCTACAGACCAGGTTATCACGTCACACATGTCGAATCATGTCATTTGTGTAAATTTAAGTCGATATCATTTGCTCTATGACTTGATTGCTTGCATAATGAAATCAAATCTAGGTATATATACCGCAAACCTTACAAATAACGTCAATACCATATCCAGAGAGTAAAACATTTCATGACGTATAAATTACTCCACATACAAAGTTATCACGTCACACACGGCAAATCAGTTTTATATAACCTTTATAAAACAAAATTGTACAAATGAAGGTATCATGTGTCACTGCATTGGAAGTTACTCTTGAAGACACTTGAATTAATGTTAAGTCAATGAAACTTACAAGATAATTACATCAATTCATGACATGTCCATAATAACAATAACGATATCCAAGGGAACGGAGTTAAGACGTTTCTTATTCAAATGGACATTGCATGTATATATTATGAAACAACTCGGGCACATTTTACACCTGAAATCAAATCTAGGCCACTGGTCATTCGTCAGATGAAGGTGACAGAGTACATACCGTACTAGTCATTGAAACGTCACATAGAAACACTTATTGGTTGTGTTACAAGAATCCGTTCATAAATCATACTTACCAATCTGACGAAAATGTTAAGAAACATTACATGTAGATTTGTTCTTAGTCAATGTTTTCATAGACACATAAACGTTGGCAGCAGGTCTACTTGGTAGGTGTGAAATTATATACTTTAATTACCAGTACTGAAGGGAGCAAATTATTACTTTTAAATTAATTTTGAACGTGTTCATATTTATGATATAGTTTATTATTGATACAAATAGTATGGTTGGAGAGTACAGTGTAGTTCTATGTAGTTCTATCAGACCTTTCTTATTTTGAGGTAAACCTAGCACGGAGCGTGAAATTAGAGAAGCAAATACAGGGGTCATTTCAAAAAGAATTGTATATGGAACGTAGCGTATAGGGTATGCCAGAGTGTGTACACACGCATGTACGTGACTACAGGTAAGCGATCAGGTAACATCATATTACGACACAGATAAGAAATTATGTAATCGGTAACCACAGTCGTTACAGTCTTTTTCGTGGCTTGATGCGGCAGGTATGTGACCGTGGTTATTGGTATTTCAATATCTCCGTTAAGGACCTCATCTGGGACGTCTGTTGTATTTTTCTGACGCCGACTGAGTTAAAAGAAATTCCCCGAGCCAAAAAAATCAGTTGGAAGAAGTTTGTATTTTACGAGAGTGACAGGGATCACAACTTCTTAGGACACGATATTTCCATATTACGAAAGAAATGTTTAACGCTTACACGGTGTCTTTTTATAAAAGCGTAAAGCTGAAGGTACGTGTTCCACATATTTTCTTCACTTCATTCTTTTGCATTTTTGTATAGGGGTGGTTGGACAGCATCCCTTCGTGGCAAAGTAACGTTCATGAATGTTCCTTCGCAACAGTAACATGATGGCGATGAAGCGACCTTTATTGTTCTGTCATCTGTTTAAACACTTGATAAGCTACACTATTAGCCATAAAAGGAGTGCTTTTCTTTATTGACATATGTTCTTGTTTATTCTCCTGAAAAATAACAACAGAAGAAAACCCTAATATATGTTTGTATATATACGGTTATGTGTAGAGTATCAGACAACTGCTATCATTACCAGTATATAAGAACTGTTACGAAGAGAGGTGACCGTCATGCCTCGTTTGTTTTTAGTTTTGAGGCTATTGTCCGATAAGCTGTGGTAGTATCTCCATCGTTCATTTTGTATCGTCCTGGAAACGGCTGAGGTCGTAACAAGAGGAAATCCATGGATGATAACTCTAAACGGAAAACGTAAGAACGTAAGCAAAGAAAAGATACATATCCCATATGTTAATCTGGTAATCTTTATTCCAAAACATAATATAGATCTACTTGTAAAGACAACATCTCAATAGACACCTGTTCACACTGATGAAGACAACACGAATCCCTAAAAAATCCAGGAGCAATACCAAACACCAAATGCTCAAAAGATGAAGACGTGTATCCTGTACCGCATGAAATACCCATGGCTTGGTACTGGCGATTGTAACACAGTAAGCAAGACAGTCATTAAATGTATGAGATATTGTTCTTTAATCGTGACAGATCGAGATCCAATTATCAAATAGTCACAAATTAACCACAACACAACAATTTCAATTAATTTTATTTTTGATACTAATGTCTTGGCAAGTTATTGTCGTGGTATATATATATATATATATGTATAAGAATAATTTGGAGTGACCAGTGGGAACAAAGAATCACCCAAATTAACTTTCCAGCTAACTATAACATTGATATGCATCATTTTATCATTGAACTGTGCGAAAGAAACAGGTGATTTGAAATTTTAATCCAAAAGCTAGATAACAATCTAGCTCCGCCACCAACCTAAAAATAGGTGGGGGAAATGAAAGAGAACATGTTTCGTCATTCGAAAATAGCATACCGCTGTTAATTCACTCAGAACCTAAAATGTTGTATTGCACCAAAATGTCGACAATAACATGCCAATACTCAAATCAATTATTAATCCAGGACCCATACACACCAAAAATTACCAACTTGATTGGCCAGAATTGTGACCGACCTTTCCAGAGGTTTGTAGGTGGCAACTACAATCAAGCATCCAACATCACATATATAAAAATCATCATCATTTCTATGGGTCCTATGTCCATTAAAACACATATGCTCACTTCATCAGTGACCAAACACGTCGCTCAAGTCTGCGACCCAAATACTCAACAAGTTGTCAATTCATCAGTGACCAAACATGTCGCAAAAGTTTGCGACCCATATGCAAGTTGACATTTCGACTGTAACCAAATGAAACACATACAATGAAAATACTATGTATGTCAGTTACAATAATTAACAATACACTACTAGTGCCAAAGAAGCTGTAGGTCAGGCCTCAAAAATAAGTGTAGAGCACTCTGCAATATGAAAAGAAAAAAATCGTTCCCGAACTTACTCAGATGGGTACCATCGGAAAACAATACAGGATACCAATCCAAAAGCTCAGGGTATTCTTCGACAATACCCTGGAAGCTCTCCTTCGACGCCTTGACCTCCCTATTAACCCTCCTACGCACCAATTCCAATCCCTTATGACTGATTTCCCCCCTCAAGAAAATTCTGGGCAATATGTTTGCCGATACTATCTGAGTATGAGGCAACATCTCATGTAGTTCCTGTAATTCCCTAACAATTGTTTTCCTTAAGCGACAACATTCACGACATACTTATACCCTTCCACGGATTAAAATTTTCAATTATCTTCAGACTGTAAACAATAACCGGATCAGCACTTGCATTCCGCACTAAAACATATACTCAAAAATTGTAATGTCAACACTTATTAGTGGATAGCAGGTCAAACTTGAAGACGTTAAATTAATTTGTACGAAAACAGAGGTATCTTCAGAATATCCAAGATAGCCTGCATTGTCACACCAGGTCGTACTTTGTTTATATTAACGCTTGCTAAAACGGTATTGATGAGATCGTCTTACTGATATTTTTTGAAAAATGCAAAATAATCAATAATTTATGTTATAACAGACGTGACAATATATCTTGTTATATCAACACTGTTACCAGCTTACCTGTATACCCGTCTGTTGAAATAAAGTGATGATTACTCCGGTTCATGAGATATAAGTATTTGGTTATTGACGGAAATCAAAACTTCCTAGCTGGAATACAGGTCAAAGGTGGAGACAGTTAAATGTGTTTGTACGATATAAACATATCATCAGAATAGGTAAGAACGAACATTTTAAAATGCCGAACTTTTGCCATCAACACAGGTAAAGTCAGGTTATCTGCACACCTGTCTATGAGGGCGCTATACTAAAAATAGTCTTAGTTTTTATTCGATCTGTTGGTTATTTTAGTTATTTGCTTAATTTGTGAAACATTAAAACACAAATTAAGTGTCATTTGAGTACAAAGACAGACATACACTAAAGCATTGTTTGGTCTTAGTGGTCAAGCATCGTTACTTGTTGTTTTCTCTATGTTCGAGGCTCGTTAGTGTGTTCATGCCTGTTTGCTTTGATCTACAGTGTAGTCTACCCGGCTCCTTGTCTCATTCGGTAGTCTTTAGTGGGTAGCCTTTACGGTTTGAATCCAATGATCGGACATTACTTTGGGCACTCCCTCAGTTCGGTCCTAATTGATATGAATTGATAAATGTGTTCCGTAATTTACGTCTGGAAGGGTTTCCGTTAGTTTGGAAACGATTCCACATTCTTGCCACTACACTTTGAGACACCCGAAGGTCTGCTGTAACCTGACGTTGAAACATGCTAGCTTGAAGCATTCGGATGTCCCTATTCATTTTACCGTCATTTAAACGTTGTCTGGTTCGTTTTTGTGCCATATTTAAACAAAAAAACACGCAAATAATATCCATCAAATTGATTTCCTTAACAATTTGAACAACGCCTTACTTAGCCTAGCCTAGCTTTTAAAAGGGGTGTACAGGCGGAAAAGCGTGTACGCGCTTTTATGGTTGACTGAACATACCCACAAAGGACGATTTGAAAGGCTAACATATTCGCCCAAAAAGTACGGAAGGAAAATATAATATCCTTTCTAACATATATTTTTTTTCAAAATATGGGTGATCTTTTTTTCAACCAGATAGTGATTATGTTTGAAGTTTCCAATTGTCGATTTGATGTGTCATTACGTTTATGTATAACTACTAAATGTGCACACACTTATAGCGTATCCCAATTGACGTTTGATTATATTTTCCAAATTTAAACATATTTTTCACCTTGTTTGTACATACGCTTCATTGATCATTATCTGATGAAGGTGTCAGAGTACTTACCGTTAATAGTCATCGAAAAGTCAAAAATAAACACTAACTGGTTTTGGTATATAACCTCCTACAATGTATACTTGGTTTAAACTGTATCTATTCAATTAATAAAATTACATAACATGAATGATACAAATTACTGTTCAAAAAATGAAACTAAGAAACGAGGCCAATGCTGTTTTCATCACCATTTTGTTGACTTAATCAGGTAATTATCGTGTGTATGTTTGTCTCACTGTCGAGACAGGAGGGGCAAACCACCCTCGCTAACACTGGTAATTGCTGCTGGTCCTGAGCTAGATAAATGTTGATGTGAATGGGTTTAATTCCGTTCGAGGTCCGTGCTCTTAATATTCATATTGCTGTGTACTATGATTTGTCAACATACAGCTTGATTTCAAATAAATTGCAATACGATCTTGCTAGCATTTACACAAATGTCTTATAGATGTATTGAACCTGCTTAATAACGATAAAAGTGTGACTTTTTAAACGAGAATAAAACAATATTACAAATTATAAATTTAATAAAAAGACACACCGTTAACGCAATGCTTCAGGGATGTAATGAAGGATAAATGAGTGTGAAATAAAATTTCTCTGCGCAAGTGCAAATCGCGATGTCTCGGTGACAGCTATGCGTCTGTGTAGCCAGCAATGAAACAGTGACACGTGATACTACGGAGATCGGGTCAAATGGTTTACTTCACACACATGTGTTGACAATCTGTTTCTTATATGAGTTAAAAACAAACCGGACGTTGTAATGAGTCGCGAATGTCACAAGCCAGCATGTACTTATGCAAGCATGTACCTAAACGTCCGGTGTGTATATACAACAATTGTAAACGAAGCTAACACACAAGCTCATAAACATAGAGGGCCATTCATATGCATTTGCGTTTCTCTATTCATGCAATGCTATTTCAATTTTCTCATTTTTCGGATATTAAATGTGTAAACCATTAAGAGTACAATATAATTGCACATACAGATATTTAAATAAATGCAGTTAATGCAGCTAATATCCCTTCATATCTAAATGATGTTCAGATTTTTGTTTAAGAATAAATGATTAATTAATTGACAAATATACTAAATGTTAGTTTAATGTAATAATCTGAATTAATTTGGTTTCATTAGAATGTAAAGTAAAATATAACTAATTTTGATTATTTAAACGGATGTTGTTGGGGTTTTTTTTCAAACAAGATAATTATTGGTAGGAATTGCATATCGAGTAGTGAACTGTCGTGTGTTCTCTCTCGGTATCGCAGGTAATGTATGTTTGATTATTGAAAGTGTAGGTAACAAGTCAAGTCGATTTTGTTTATTATAGTGTCATATATCACAATTACATTTTACAAGTATATAGCTACACAGTAGTAAAACAAATAGATACATAGCAGGGATCAACAATTTTAATGTAAAAATGTATAGACATAATATCATAATTTTGTTAAGAAAAGTTATAATACGTAATATATTAATAAGTTAAAACAAACTATCATAGTTCCGATCCAGAGAGCAGGTGATTGGGACAGCCCCTACCTAACAATCTCTCTAGATTTTGTACTTACATATCATTACATAACATAATAAATAAAAAGGTTTCTTTTATTTTCACTGCATTAAAACATGATGTCTTTAAAAGATAATAACAAAAGTGATACAATAAAATGAATAAATACATAAATATAATATAGATAACATTTCCTAGGTCTACCTTGCAGTGAAATTTAGTTTTCAAAGGTTTTGGGAGCCACCTACCAGCGAGGTCTTCTAAATTCATACTATCTAGTAGCTAATTATAACATTTAATTCCTATACTTAGAAAAATCGATTACATATACGCTACTGTTCATCAATCAATAGAAAATAAAGCTGTATCTTTTTGAGTATTTAAGGACCCTGTTCCACTCCAAAAACCAAAAGTGCATTTCACTGTGATATTCCCACATACAATAACCTCTCCTAATTCTGTCTAATGATAACTCCAGCACAATTGGCCCCTTTTGCTAACTAGGTATATGTAGTTCAATCGGTAAGAGCGATATCAATAAAATGTAAGGTCAAATGTTAGAATTCTGGTCTAGCCGCACTGGAAGTTTTCACTCAGAACATTATCGTATTTCGTTTAAAATTTTAAAATGAGTTTCTTTTCGTTCCAGGAAAACAAGTTTTGTTCATATCTATAGTTTTTTGGCAGTGGTACGGAGATCCTTAATCAATTTTCGTGAATTTTATGCATATTGTTTTTGTAGAACAGTAGTACAGCTCATTTGAAGAAAGAACTACTCTTTCTCTCATTTCCCTGTGGGTAAGATAAAGCTTTCTCACACACTCCACATGGTGATCCCGTTGTTGCTAGGGAAAAGATAACTCTATCTTACACGGGGTAGGGAAAGACAGCTGACACGCGATATGACGTCATTATAGGGACCACGGAACCAAATCAAAAATAAATTGTGGGTTCCCTTTTGGGCAGAAGCTTTAATAGGAAGGTGAATGCATCGGGGCCTGCTGGTTAGATATTTAGGTGGCAGAAGTTTCAAAACTTTATTGTGTTGGTTGAGCAATATATATAGGTGTAAAATGTATAAAAAGAAATAAAAATTAAGTCTGCTTTTGTCTGGCGGAGTTTATTAAGTGTGTAATTTGTTGTAAATTTTGGTCATTTTCTGGTGCTGAATTCAACATAAAAAATATATTTTATTTACAGTTGTGTGAGATGATATTCTTCAAAATGAGGGCAGGTAAACCAGTGTGGATAACCCCATTTAACCAGGACAGTGGTAAACGTTAACACTATCGTCTATGGAAAATCATTTGGTTCTGCGGTCCCTAATAATGGATTGTCGACGCGACGTCATTTTATTGTTTCCGTGATATCATACAATTGTTGTGAATGGGGAATCATCCGTCTCAACCCTAGGGCTTTGGGGTTTGCCGAAAGAAGAAGATCACTGTTTATTCCGACTGGAATTTGTTTATTTGTATGTATGTGAGAGAACAAATCTTACATGAGTCGGTTCCATAGACAGATCCCTGTCCACGGAACAGACCAATGTAAGATTTTATTAGTCCACGGTAACAAAAGGGTTTAGGAGATGTCTATCTTACACCCCATTTCACGTGACGTGACGTCACAATGGCTCAACAATGACGTGACGTTACGAATTTGGAACTCTCCGATGCCGCCATGCGGAAAAGGCGACGTGATGAATTTAAAACCTTTTACGATATATTTACCGTACACGTTAGGAAGATGTGATTAATTATTCTGTTCAAACATTGTTTGCGAATAGGGGTATGCTTAATCTGGCTGGCTGATACCCTTTCGTCTAAAAAAATCAGTGGGAAAATTGATATTTTCAAATTGGAGGCCAGTACAAAGGCATTTTCATGGTTTCTTGGCCTATTCCGGTGTTTGAAATGAGAGAAAAATACTCTTTCATGCCCAAGAGTGTAGGATAGGGAAATTCCACCCTCATGTTTTACCAAATTTGAAAAACCCTCGGGGTGGAATTTCCCTATCCTACACCCTTGATCACGGGACTCTCATAGTTCATTCATGAATATTTGTTTTCATTAATCATTTATTATTAATAACTTTGCTATTTTTCTTGCATACCCATATCAAAAACGTTTGCTGACCACAGTGTTCCATTTCCGTCATAACAGGAGGTTGGAATAAGGCCATACTTTTAATACACGGGCATGTAACCAAGCTACCTGGTCTGAATAGATGTATATATACCTATATACCAACACTACTGCTGAAATTGAAGGTGCAGAATTAACGCCTTTGTTCTGAATACTTAGTCTGCATAAGCTTCAAACAAAACTCTGAACTTGCTAAAATAATGATTATATAATTTGAGCTTACATCTGGATGATAGAATAGTGCAGTGGATAGCGCTCTAGCCTTTCACTAAGACGACAGGGGTTCGATTCCTAAATCGGACGTGGAAAGGTATTTAGTCATCAGTCCGACAATGTGGGTTTCTTCAGGTACCCCGGTTTCCCTTCACATTTAAGTCACAGTGTGTTAACATACTAGCCAACAAGAGTGATTGCTATAAGTTGATATTAGTTGTTTCCTTAGCGTTGTAAACTATTTAAGTTAATACCTACTTTACACAATACCATACACATATCATTTTTTTTTTTTTGTTTTTTAATTTAATACGGTGCAGGAAAAATGTTAATTTTGCATGGCTATCTGTATCAATAACCAAAATGTCAAATAGATACTTCATTAAATCGTATTTCTAGTAAATGTTTATAAAATATGTGTGTATATATCTACTATTTATTTTGTACTCAATGTATACCGTTACTAACTTAGCTCGATGCAATCTATCTGTGACGTCAGACGTATATGGGACATATTGAATATTTTCTACACAACAATACCCCAGATATTGCTGTGAACATAATTGCTTGGATTATCAAGACTCTACTACAAAACAATGGTGACTATTTTATATAGATTTTCCAACCGACTACTTGATACTTTTTTCCATCTTGGAATATATACGGGACCAAAAATTGTCTTTTCTAATAACATAATTCAATATTTGTGTATTTTATTTATTACCAAAGGTGTGTAGGTTAAATTCTTTGTCTTTCATTCATCAGTTACATGTGTTGGATTCTTGAAAAATAGCTCAAATCGAAAATATAAAAAATGTTACAATAAGTATGTGATATTTATTAGAAAAAAAGTAAAAAGACTCTTGTTTTAAGAATTATATCTGAAAAAGTTAAATTTCAGCAAGCTAGCCCTTATATGAATGTTGCATCTTTGGGAGGTACATTACATCACTAATATCGAATTTCAAGCTATCGCATAAAAAAGAGAATATTATAATGAATGACTTTGTAGATTATATATACACATGTCGGTAGTGTTAAAAGGGCATCTAACTTTTTGTCAATGTATCATTTTATTACAAAGTAGATTGAAAAAGGTTTGCAGATGCACACATACACAAAAAAAAGTATTAAATAAAGTGCACCAAGACAAAAACCAGTTTGTTGACCTCATTTTATATGTGTGTATATTCAACAACATGGATAGCGTGTATTTGACTTTACAGTACACTGCGGTAAAATGATCAACCTTATGGGGGCTCTTGATAGAAATATGTTGTAGGCGTCTATTCAATAAACCAAGCACACGTGATTTACACAACAGAATAGTCAGCTGAAGAAGGAAGTTTAGTTCAGACCAAATGTAAATGGCGGCCTCTATGACATGACTTGTTTTTTACTGGATTTATTTAGACGCTAGTAACAATGGCGAGTAAACTGTCTATCCAACGCGCCCAGGCGCACGTGCCCAACACGTGTGCATGGTGTGAAAGCATACAGGACGTGAACTTGTACTGCAATGACTGCCAGGAGGCTTTGTGTGACCGCTGTTTTGAGGTTCATCAACGCGTGAGAAAGACACGGAATGATGACGTCGTACCAATAAAGGAGGCGAA
>NW_018408282.1:0-999 GCF_002113885.1 Mizuhopecten yessoensis
TCTAAAAAGTTGCCATGCACAGCTCAGGACCATGGGAAACCTACACATAAAATTTGAGATAGATCCCTCTGATACTTCCCGAGAAATAGCGATAACAAACTTTCACTATCAAAATCCAAGATGGCTGCCTGTCGGCATGCTGCTTATACGATCAGTCTCAAAAGTTGCCCTGCACAGCTATGGACTAGGGGGAACTTACATATAAATTTTGAGAAAAATCCTTCTGGTAATTCTTGTGAAATAGTGATAGCAAACTTTCAATATCAAAATCCAAGATGGCTGCCTGTCGGCCATGTTGTTTATCCAATCAGTCTCAAAATATAACATACACAAAAAAACTAAGGGGAACCTACATATAAAATTTGAGAAATATCCCTCTGATACTTCCCGAGAAATAACAAACTTTCACTATCAAAATCAAAGATGGCTGCCTGTCGGCCATGCTGTTTATCCGATCAGTCTCAAAAGTTGCCCTGCATAGCTATGGACTAGGGGAAACCTACATATCATTTATTTAAAAGATCCCTCAATTACTTCCAGAGAAATAGCGATAACAAACTTTCTATATCAAAATCAAAAATGGCTGCCTGTCGGCCATGTTGTTTATCCGATCAGTCTTGAAAAATGCCCTGCACAGCTAAGGACCACGGGAAACCTACATATAAAATTTGAGAAAGACCCCTCTGATACTTCCCAAGAAATAGCGATAACAAACTTTCTATATCTAAATCCAAGATGGCTGCCTGTCGGCAATCTGCTTATACGATCAGTCTCAAAAATAACCATGCACAGCTCAGGACTAAGGGGAACCTACATATAAAATTTGAGAAAGATCCCTCAGGTACTTCTCGAGAAATAGCGATAACAAACTTTCATTATCAAAATCCAAGATGGCTGACTGTCGGTCATGTTACTTATTTAATCAGTCTCAAAAGCTGCCCTGCACAAATATTAACCAAGGGGAACCTACATATAAAATTTGAGAAAGATCCCTCAGGT
>NW_018408282.1:5844-36179 GCF_002113885.1 Mizuhopecten yessoensis
TTTTTTTTTAAAGATCCTCTGGTATTTCTTGGGAAATAGTGATGACAAACTTTCAATATCAAAATCCAAGATGGCTGCCTGTTTTTTAAAAGATCCCTCTGGTATTTCTTGGGAAATAGTGATAACAAACTTTCACTATCAAAATCAAAGATGGCTGCCTGTCGGCCATGCTGTTTATCCGATCACTCTCAAAAGCTGACCTGCACAAAAAATAAACAAGGGAAACCTACATATGAAATTTTAAAAAGATCCCTCAAGTTCTTCTGGAGAAATAGCGATAACAAACTTTCACTATCAAAATCCAAGATGGCTGCCTGTCGGCCATGTTGTTTATCTGATCAGTCTCAAAAGTTGCTCTGCAAGGAGAACTTACATATAAAAAAGATCCCTATCCTTCTTCTTGAGAAATAGCGATAACAAACTTTCACTATCAAAATCCAAGATGGCTGCCTGTCGGCCATGTTTTTTATCCGATCAGTCTCAAAAGTTGCCCTGCACAGCTTAGGACCAAGGGGAGCCTCCATATAAATTTTGAGAAAGATCCTTCTGGTGCTTCCCGAGAAATACCGATAACAAGAATTGTTTAAGGACGGACGACGGACGGCGGACGACGGACGGACGACGGACAACGGACGCAGGGTGATTTGAATAGCCCACCATCAGATGATGGTGGGCTAAAAATGTGACAATTTCTTAGAATGACTCATTTACAGTCATCGTTGTAATCGACCCTATAATCTTTGTAATGCTCAGATAGGTAATGCTAGTCGCGCGTGTAGTGATGTCTCCTCAAGCTGGGGATTACCGTGGCTATTTTTAGACGTAAACAAATTATCACAGATAAGAGGTTTCCACAAACACTGAACAGGCTTCACACACCGAAATCTTAATTTATTTAAACGTAGAAACAAACAAGAGGCCCAATGGGCCTGCATCGCTCAATTTGTATTAATCTCACACTTGTAATCTTAGAAGTGGACCAAAATACAGCTACAGGCAGAATATCAGTGTGACTTTGAATGTCAAACAATAACATTAGGTTGAAAGTGGGTCAAAGTCATTCATGTGAACAAATTTGGTAGCCCTGATTCCTACAGGCCAAATATCAGTACCCTGGGCCTTTTGGTTATTGAGAAAAAGTTGTTTAAAGGTTTTAAACATATTTGACCCCTTCGACCTTGAAAATGGATGAAGGTCATTTATTTGAACAAACTTGGTAGCCCTTCATCCCAGCATGCTACTAGCCAAATATCATCACCTTAGGCCTCTTGGTTATTCAGAAGAAGTTGTTTAAATTTTTTGAACATATTTGACCCCTGTGACCTAGAATATAGGTCAAGGTCACGGATTTGAACAAACTTTGTAGCCCTTTATCCCAGCATGTTACAGGCCAAATATCATCACCCTAGGACTCTTGGTTATTCAGAAGAAGTTGTTGAAAGGTTTTAAACATATTTGACCCATGTGACCTTGAATATAAATCAAGGTCATTTATTTGAACAAACTTGGTAGGCCTTCATTCCAGCATGCTACTGGCCAAATATCATCACCCTGAGCATTTTGGTTATTCAGGCGAAGTTGTTTAAAGTTTTTAACATATTTGACCCCTGTGACCTTGAATATGGGTGAATGTCATTTATTTGAACAAACTTTGTTGCCCTTTATCTCAACATGCTACTGGCCAAAAATCATCACCCTGGGCATTTTGGTTATTCAGAAGAAGTTGTTTAAAGTTTTTTTTACATATTTGACCCCTGTGACCTTGAATATAGGTGAAGATCATTCATTTGAACAAACTTTTTAGCCCTTCATCTCAGCATGCTACAGGCCAAATATCATCACCATGGGCATTTTGGTTATTGAGAAGAAGTTGTTTAAAGTGTTTAACATATTTGACCCCCGTGACCTTGAATATTGATTCATTCATTCATTTGAACAAACTAATTAAAAGAGACATTGTGATTATTTTAAATTTGATATTTGAAAATCTACAATATTATGATATCAACCAAAGAATTGCATTTTGTTTGATGAGTCGCATAAAAACTACTGTTTCATAACGTATATTGTTATATATACCCTCAGAATTGTGTAATAGGACTATATATGCATTTTTGTATCCGTCGCGAATGTGTCCAAACCTATATTTTTTCATTTGAGGTGTAAAGTATGATCATTTAAAGTGTCATTGTGATCATTAGAAGTGACAATGAGATCATTGGAAATGTCAATGTGATAATTGGAAGTGTCAATGTCATCACTGGAAGTGTTAATGTCATAATTGGAAACGTCAATAACATCGTTGGAAGAGACATTGTGGTCTTTGAAAGTGTCAAAAAGATCATTGGAAGTGTCAGTATGATCCGTATGATCATTGGAAGATTCAATGTGATCATTGGAAATGCCAGCGAGATCTTTGGAAGTGTCAATGTGATCATTGAAAGTGTCAGTGTGATCATTGGAAATGTCAATGTGATCATTTGAAGTGTCATTGTGATCATTGGCAGTGTCAATGTGATTATTGGAAGTGTCAGTGTGAACGTTGGAAATGCCATTGTGATCATTGGAAGGGTCACAGTCATCATGTAATGTGACAATGTGATCATTGGAAGAGTCATTGTGATCGTAGAAAGAGTCAATGTGATAATTGGAAGTGTCAATGTAATCATTGCTAGTGTCAGTGTGATCATAAGAAGTGACAATGTAAATGAAAATGTGATAATTGGAAACGTCAATTTGATCTCATAACGATGATTGGAAAAGCCAATGTGATGATTGGATGTGACAGTATGATTATTGGAAAGGTCAATGTAATCAATGGAAGTGTCAATGTGATAATTGGAAATGTCAACGTTGTTACTGGATGTGCCATAGTGATCCTTAAAAGAGACATTGTGATAATGGGAAGTGTAAATGTGATCACTAAAAGTGTCCATGTCATCATTGGAAGTGTCAATGTCATCATTGGAAGTGTTAATGTCATCATAGGAAATGTCATTATTATACCTTCTGTTAAAATCTCGTAATCTGATTGGTTGAAAAGATGTGAACATTTTCAATGTTACTTGCTCGTTTTACAAAGATAAAGAAGACAGGGTGTAATTCCAAAAAAATATCACATGCGCCAAACGTAGGCGTGCACGGTTCGTCCCAGTGCCAGGGTGTTATTCCAAAAAATATCACATGCGCCAAACGTATGCTTGCACGGTTCGTCCCAGTGCCTGGGTGTTATTCCAAAAATTGTTAAATGCGCCGAATGTATGCGCCCCTGGTTCATCCCAGTGAAAACTTTTCTGAAACGTTTGTCGACCCTTTAAAAATGGTGAAGTGGTGAAACACCTAAACATGACACTCGGTATAATAAAATAAAAATCACATTCATGAGAGGGCTATATTGCATATTTTCACCCCAAGGTAAGCATTGTTGACCTCGGCTTCGCCTCGGTCAACAATGCTTCCTTTGGGGGAAAAAATGCAATATCGCCCTCTCATGAATGTGATATTTATATAATATCATCATTGGAAGAGACATTGTGGTCTTTGAAAGTGTCAATGAGATAATTGGAAATGTCGATGTAATCATTGGAAGTCTCAAAGTGATCACTAGAAGTGTCAATGTGATAATTGGAGATATCAATTCGATATTTGGAAGTGTCATAACGATGATTTGAAATGCCAATGTGATGAACGGATGTGACAATGTGAGTGTTGGAAGTGTCAATGTGATAATTGGAAATGTCAATTTAGTTACTGGATGTGCCATTATGATAATTGGAAGTGGCAATGTATTCATTAGAAGTGTAAGTATGACCGTTGGAAGTGTCATTATGATCATTGGAAGTGTCAGTGTGATCATTGGAAATGTCATTGTGATCATTTGATGTGTAAGTATGATCATTTAAAGTGTCATTGTGATCATTAGAAATGACAATGAGATCATTGGAAGTGTTAATGTCATCATTGTAAATGTCAATATCATCATTGGAAGAGACAGTGTGGTCAGTGAAAGTGTCAAAAAGATCATAGGAAGTGTCAGTATGATAATTGAAAGTGTCATTGTGATCCTTAAAAGAGACATTGTGATTATTTGAAGTGTCAATGTGATCATTAAAAGTGTCAATGTTATCATTGGAAGTGTCAATGTGATCGTCATATCAAGTGTCGATAAGAAGTGACAATGTGATCATTGGAAACGATTGGAAGTGACAATATGATCATTTGAAATGTAAATGTAATCATTGGAAATGTCATTGTGATAATTTTAGGTGTAAGTATGATTATTTAAAGTGTCATTGTGACCATAAGAAGAGACAATGAGCTCATTGGAAATGTCAATGTAATGATTGGAAGTGTTAATGTCATCACTGAAAATGTCAATTTCATTATTGGAAGAGACATTGTGGTCATTGAAAGTGTCAAATAAGAGCATAGGAAGTATGATATTGGAAGTGTCAGTGCGGTCTTTAGAAGTGACAATGTGATCATTAGAAGTGTCAATGAGATAATTGGAAATGTCAATGTAATCATTGGAAATGTCAATGTAATCATTGGATGTGTCATTGAAAGTGTCGGAAGTGCCAATGTGATCATTGGACACAGTATCAAAGTATTTGTAGTAGGACGAGGAAAAGTGAGAAAGATAATGCTGTCGTTGGGGCTCGAAACCGCGACCGTTGGGTCTCCAGCCCTATGATCTGCCGCTGAGCTAAAGGAAAATTCCCTACAGTTGAAACTTGTAAGGCAACTTGATCAATGCACATCATTATTTGGTGCATAACTGGGTCGTTTTGGGTAGTATTAGATAGTATCGGGTCGGTATCAGAGACGGTATTCGCCTCTGGTCGTATTTGGTTCGAAGTACAGCATTTGGTTGCGGCAAAATTAGTGCATAAAGGGGAATAACTCGAACAAACTGACGAACTCGAGACAACAATCATCTGGTGCAATACGGTAATTAAATGTAAAATGGAGAAACTTAACCCAATACTACCCAATACAAGTATCGATTTACCCANGTTCTTACTTTTACAACAACAACAGATCTAGACAGTAAAGATAAAAAGAGATCGAATTTGGGTTGGAGTATTTACCGAAATGGACCGGAATGGAGTTGAATTACCGAAATGGAGGGAAATGGACTTTAAATTGGCATTATTTCGAGAGAATGGACCCATATATGCATTCTTTATAATCCAATAGAGCTATATGTAACAGATAGGTAGTTAAATTAGACTGGAAATAATTTTTATTTATCATTTAAAGACGCGCAATAGCCGAGATTCACGGTACGATTTTCGATGCCGCTGTATCACCGAAACGGAGGGATATGGACCTTAAATACGCTCAATTTCAAGAGAATGGACCAAAATATACTTTCTTTGTCATTCATTGGTGATATCTATTAAAGATCGAAGGTTTACCTGTCCTGAAAGTATTTTAAATATTTTTTTCTAAATTTGGGAAATAATATCGACAATATAGACAGAAGTAAAAAAGTACGGCACCCGGAAAGCGGAAAATCAGGATTTATTAGATTTTCATGCATTATTTGATAAAAAATAAATTAACACAAAAAAACACAAACAATACCTTGTGAAATAATTGAGAATGAGAATTACCACCCAATACTACCCAATACCACCCAATACTACCCAATACCACCCAATACTACACAATACAACCCAATACTACCCAATGCAAGTGTCGATTTACCCAATACAACCATGAAGATTTANATCCAATCAAAACACGCGTTGCAAACGAATCGTGTTAGAATATCCAATATAAAGTTAAATGTACCCAATAAAAGTAACGATGTTGTGCGGACCCGGGTATTTTTGGCAAGATCGTCGTTATTTGGAAATCCTTGATTCAATCTATTTCATTTCAAAATATTTCATTGTTAATACAAAGATAAATACAATTATTTTAGAAGAAAAATAACAATAATGCATTAACAAATGGACCAGACAACAGGCTTAGCTTATATACATGTAAGTCTTTTACTATAGATACCGGTATCCAATTATTTTAATTTCATTAATTAAATAAATACATTGTATATTGAAGTTATAGATGGAAGATAGGACAATAACGAAAAACTATCTATAATGTACGAACACATATACTCTCTCACTTTCATACTACCATTCGTAATTGATATATTTTATATCGTTAGAACTTGCATGCATAAAGATATTACTTATAAATTGAGAATCGTTTAGTTTTTTTTAAATAGGAACTAGTATGATTAAGTATATTTCTGTTAGTTTCGTTAGACATACTAACGACATCATATAATAAAACATGAAGATTTACAAAACCTAATAGATTATACACAGAGAAGATGTGATGCCTAAAATACCTATAAAGAGGACATTCGAAGAACAGGTGTATTGTTTTTTTTCTATATTTTGCACCACATGAACAGGAACTCAAGCTGTGATTCATTCACGAATGGAACAGTAAACGAATGGATACACATTAGTGAAATGCTTTTCTTAACCTAGCCATATTTTTTAATGTCTCAACAACAATATATTGTACCTATTAACAAGTAAACTATGTCTGGAAAGAATGATGGAATATTTCATTAGTGGTAGATAGTAGGACATTCACAATAACGGAAAAAAACATAATTATACTCACTCAGTCTCATATATTACCATTTGTACTTGTTATGTGTTGTATTGTTAGAACTTACATATATAAAGACATTACGTAAAAAATAATGGTTTTTTTTAGGATCATTAACTATATTTCTGTTTGTTTCTAGAATAATGTATTGGAATATAGGAGATCGCGAGCAGCAACTAATTAAGCATTGTAGCTAAACCGGTATTTTGAAAACGTATGAATATATATATATATATGTGTGTGTAACTATTTGAATTCAAGTTACGTTGTTCTTGTTTTTTTATTTTTCCGAACATGAAACAATCTGAGTAAGTTTATGTAATTACCAGTGATTTCTTTTTGTAAAGCCGTTGGAAATCATAAAGTTACACATCTTTACACACCTGTTTCATTTAGACATCAGTGTAGACATCATCAGATCATACAGAGAAACAGGATTGTGTAACAAATATATATTTGAGAGATATAGAAGACGAGTTCCATTTTATTTTGATTTGTCCATTTTATAGCGATTTGAGGCACATATTATTAACACAAGTGTACCGCGGGAAAGAACAATATATGCCCGTCGAATGCCATATAGTGTTATATACTTTCTTACATTGAAATAAGATCTGCATCATTCTAAGAGTTGTTAGCTGACATGCTATAAAAAATGTAGGAGGAGATTGCCGGACAAAAATCAAATACTGTAATAAACAAAGGGCAATAACTTTTGTAAAAAATATCAAATCAAAATTCTTTTAAGGGAGACACAATTTCATATCATGATTATGATGTATACCACGTTTCAGAGATATCGGTCGAAAAATGTAGGAGGAGATTGCCAGACAAAAGTCAAATACTGAAATAAACAAAGGGCATTAACTTTTGGAAAAAATGTTGAATCAAAATTCTTTTTAGAAAGACACAACTTCATATCATGATTATGATGTATACCAAGTTTCAAAGAGATTGGTCGAAAAATGTAGGAGGAGATTGCCGGACAAACAAAAGTTTACGCCGGACGGACGGACGGACAACCCCATACCATAATACTCCCGTCAAATTTGACGGGTGTATAAAATATTATTACAAAAAAAACTCAATTTTTAAATTAATACAACTACTTATATTATTATAAATAATGCTAGAGAGCTTTGGCCACGTGTCATCTGAACCAGTCATCTGAACCAGTTTCGCACCTAGCCATTGATTGACAGGTGATGCTTGTTACAAATAACAATAACTTCTGTATTTCTTTGATTTCTTTTCGAATTATATTAAATCATTCCCGCGTTTATTTACTTCATAAATAATGAAATTCATTTTTCTATATTTTATCCGATAAGATAACGATAAATTATTGTATATCATTCCCGCGATAATGAACTTCATAAATAATGAAATTCATCTTCTATGGTAGCAGTGTACAGTAGCGTACAAGGCCATGGGCGATATTTTTATACAATAAATAACCCCTGTAATACAACATGTATCAACATTTAAAAACAAAATCAGCACTAAAATTGGCATCTACGTGATGAAGTGGACTATGTGGGCTTCATAATTTAAAAAAAAATATCGAATTTGGTTTGAGACTACAGTTTTTGGCATTTACAAATCTGTGTCTACTCAACAAAAGCTAGCTTTTCATGTAGTCTATTTTTGTACTCAGCACCATGTGTAAATATTGTGAAAAATCAACCGGAATGACCTATGCTTAAACGTGAGTATTTCTGTTAACGAGTAGGCGGTATTTAATTTCGGACAGTTTTTCTTGTGTGTTTTTTGATGTGGTAACCATGGTTTTCTCGAGTCCCAAATCTGGGGAAAACAGTTTTTGAAAAAAAATCAGTCTTCTAAACAAAATGAAATCAAAATGTAGTTTATAAATATGTATATATATGTAGGTGTGTTGTGCAGGTTGAATTCACTATCCATGTTTATCTGAGACATGCCCTTTATTTTTAGGGTCACTGCTACCTATATTTTATCCAATATCACAACAATAAATTATTGTATATCATTTCCGTGGTAATTGATATAATTACTTCATAAATGATGAAATATATCTTGCAATAATTTTTCCAATGTAACAGCGATAAATTATTGTATATCATTCCCGTCATAATTTACTTAATACATAATGAAAATACATTTACAAGTACGCCCGATTAAGATCTACATATATTTAACTTTAATTGTATACTTATTTGGTATATCAGTTTTTCTTTCTGTATCGGGTAGTTTTGGGTTATGTTGGGTAAATCGATGTTTGTATTGGGTAAATCGGCGCTTGTATTGGGTAGTATTGGGTTGCATTGGGTAAATCGACGTTTGTACGGACCCCTCTACTGTTACGATCGACATTAAATTTTGCATACAACTAGGTGAGTGTATAAAATGTATATTCCTGAAGAAGAAAAAAGGAAAACTAGTAATATAACGAATTCATGGGCGCACGAAAACCTCCCTGGACACTCATTCCTCCCTGGACACTCATTTGGTCACCCGTGTTATTCCCCTTGAGTAGCTCTTCTATTGTTGTTTACAATCTCCATAGAAACTCACTTGAGGCAGGCTGTTCGTGTCGACTGTTCAGGTGTAGCGACATCTTACTTAACAATGAGTATTCTTAACGAAGGAAGGAATGAAATTCGATTTAACAATTCGAACAGTCAGTGTTTGATTGAAAATTGGGTTGAAGAGGTAAGTGGGACTGTGGAGTTTGACGTTACTGTATCGTCTTGTGATTGCTTTCCCTGGATCCCCCACTGAGATATATCTCGCTCGTGACTATATAATCTGCTTAACACTATACAAGCATATTTTAAACGTTTTGACGTCGTACATGTAAACTGACAAAAAATACCAGAAGTTACCAGAGGCCGATAGGCCGAAGCTCTAGTGGATCAATTTAAATCAGTATTCACCAGAGTCCTTCATGGCAAACCCCCGCCTTTGTCCCATACAGTAAAAGATCCAATACCAGATATTACCATCAACAAAAACGGAGTATTGTCTTTGCTAAAGCCATGAAGGTCTCCAAAGCTCCTAGACCTGAACTTATCCCAAACAGTATACTTCGCAATTGCGACACCGGTTCCAGGTTATTTCACCTTAAACCCCATTCGCCCTAGGTTGTTTCGCGCGTTGTTGTTTTGCCCTAAAACAGATATTTTAGGGCGATACATTGTTTGGTATTTTCTTTAAAATTTAGTAGTTTTAATTCACAAATCAAGTCTTCTAAGTCTTACATATCATTAAAATCAATTTATAAAAAAAAAAAATGTGCTTGTGTTGTTTTTAAGCGTGTGTGACAAATGGCAGCTGTAAAAAGCTGACCACGCACTCACACAGTTGCATATCTTTCACCAATGTGGAAAGTTATCAATAAGTTAAGTTGATATATTTAAATATTAATTATTATATTGGCCTATAAATAAAAAAATAAAAAATAGGGCGAAACAACCTAGGGCAAACAGGATTACGGGCGAAATAACCCTTAGCACGAACGGGATTTAATACACTATTATATTTCAAAACAAAATGTGCTTGCGTGTGTGACAAACAGCAGCTGTAAAAAGCTGACCATGCACTCACACAGTTGCGTATGTTTCACCAATGTAGAAAGTTATCAATCAACCACTGCGAATTGTTAATATCAACTTCCAGTCGATTCGAAATAAACAACATCTTCTTGAAAATGTCTTGGATAGCACTACGCCTGATATAGTGATTTCGACTGAAACCTGGCTTAACCTGAGCATAAAATCAGCCGAAATCTTCCCTTCGGGTTATAAGATCTACCGAAATGACAGAAAAAAAGTCAGACACTGATAAAGATGGTGGTGGTGTACTGATCGCTAAGTACATGATCTGACACCAAATAAGGCCAGTGAATCTATATGGGCCAAAGTGAATGTAATCGGGAGTAAAACACTCTATATCTGCTCCTTCTATCATCCCAAAACATCTGATGAAAACAGTATGAGATTGTTTAGCTATTCCATCAAAGAAGCAGCCAAAATTAATAATGCAGCCCTCATTATAGGTGGCGACTTCAATCTCCCAGGCTGGTACTGGAAAAATAAAGTCCTCAAACCCAAAACAAATCATGTAAAAATACACTATGATCTTGCCAACTTACTGGATGACACGGCACTCACCTGGCCAGTTAATCGATCAACCCACCAGAAATGAAAATATCCTTGATCTCATAACAAATTTCCCAAACCAAATAATTCGAACGGAAATTATCCCTGGTCTCTCTGACCACGACATAATCTATGCAGAGTTGAACCATACCCCACAAAAATTATTCAAAAACCAATATCCATCCCAGTATATAAAAACTCAAACTGGAATTCAATTAAAGCTGAGCTTATCAAGGTGTACAACTTTATGACAGAAAATAGCGAGAGGGACGTCAACAAAATATGGGAGTATTTCAAAATTGAATTGTCTAAACTCATAAAAGAACATATCCCCCACAAGATAGTTAAGACAAAACCCAGCCTACCTTGGGTTACCCCTGACAAAAAGAAACTTATCAGGAGAAGTAATAGATTGAACAAACGATCAAAAAAATCAGGAGATACTGAAATAAAATATAAGTATAAAAACCTGAAACATCATATACAAAGAAAACTGAACATCTTACTGCAGCCATATTGATAATATCATCACCCCAGAAAACACAACCAAAGAAAACAAATTTTCCTGCAAAAACGGTTTTGGTCATATATAAAATCCAAAAGATCAGACCATAGTGGCATATAGCTCCTCTGAAAAAGGACGGTAAATTTGTTTATGACCCTACCACTAAGGCCAAGGTGCTAAACGCACAATTTCAATCTGTTTTTACTCCTCCTGAAATCTTTACCGACCAGCAGTTTCGCACTAGATGCAACATGCCTTCTCACGATAAATACCCTGCCATGCCTGAATTTTTTTATACATGAAAAGGGTGTCTTAAAACTGCTTCAAGGCATTAATCCATACAAGGCCTCAGGCCCTGATGACATCAAACCCAGAGTTCTAAAAGAGCTTGCAACAGAAATAGCCCCGATTTTAACCCTAATATCTAATCAGTCTCTGGAAACAGGCATAGTGTCTTCAGACTGGAAATCTGCAAATGTATCATCTGCTTATAAAAAGGGTCCAAAATTTCACCCAGAAAACTACAGGCCCATATCTCTGACCTGTATCTGTAGCAAAATTATGGAACACATTGTGGTCTCCACTATCATGACCCATGTCGATACCCATAACATATTGTATCCGTTCCAACATGGTTCTCGCAAATCGCGATCATGCGAAACCCAACTTCTTGAATTTGTTGATGACATCTCAAAGAATCTTGATGAGGGATGTCAAACAGATATCCTCATAATGGACTTTGCTAAGGCTTTCGACAAGGTTAGTCATTCTCTCCTAAACCATAAACTAAAACATTATGGTATACGTGGAAATGTCGCAAGCTTGATCGAGAGTTTCCTGACCGGTAGAACTCAGACAGTAGTAGATGAAGGGGAGAAGTCTGAATTTTTTTTGGGACCCAGTTTATTTCTTTACTTTATAAACGATATCCCTGTGGGTCTAAATAATACAATCCGTTTATTTGCAGACGACACTATTGCATATCTAGTTATCAAGTCAAACAGTGATGCCGAAACACTTCAAAAAGATTATACTTTACATGGACACATACTGGAACATCTTAGTCAGGCCAAGTATCTGGGTGTAACAATATCATCTGACCTTAAATGGGATTCACATATAAATACTATCTGCCCAAAAGCAAATTCTACGCTTGGCTTTTTAAGACAAAATCTTAAAATTGGCTCAACATCAGCCAAAGTACAGGCATACAAATCATTAGTTCGATCATCACTTGAGTATGCCTGTAGAGTATGGGACCCTCACACCCAAACAAATATTGACAAGTTGGAAATGGTCCAGCGAAGGGCAGCGCGCTATGTGCTCAATAAGTACAGGTACAACCATCGTACCTCCAGTGTGTCAGAAATGTTGGACCACCTAAAGCTGCGCCCTCTAGCAGATAGACGTAGAGATGCTCGTCTGACCATGCTTCATAACATTGTAAACCAGAAAGTCGCTATCGAAAAATAAGACGGATTAATCCCTACAGTTAGAAAATCCCGAACAAACCACCAGTTTTCGTATCATATTCCCCACTCAAAAACCCAGACCAGAAAGGCATCATTCTTCCCTCGAACTATACCTGAATGGAATAAACTCCCACCTGACATTATTTCGAGCCCCACAACTGAATTATTCAAATGAGCCCTCTACCGTCACTTTTCAAACGCAAATTAGACCATCTTGTATCTTTTAAAAACAATCTCTTTCCATGTTTCACTCCTCGTCTGACATTTTATCTTCAAATTGTTGAAGTTGGTCAGTACCATTTAGAAGTAGAAGTAGTTGATATATTTAAATATTAATTATTATATTAGCCCATAAATCAAAAAAAATAATTAGGGCGAAACAACCTAGGGCAAACAGGATTACGGGCGAAACAACCCTAAGCGCGAACGGAATTTAATACATTATTATATTTCTACAAACTAAAATGGCAACTCACCAGGATAGTTGTCGAACGTCTGGGTGAGGTCCGCCAGGCTGGAAGGTCCGAGCGAAAACGATAGAGTTATCAGGTCGTTATATCGACGGGCTAGTCAGCACACGTCAGTTCGGTTCAGTCGTTCAATCGTCAAGAGCTCTCCTCGCTCAGTCACGTGACATCTCATCAGATTTCTAGATCACCCAGAGGCTTGATAGCCAGTACTTCCTAGGCACTTTCACCACAACACCATCGCTCAGCCTGATTTTTCAGAAGTCACTAGATAGTGGACGTCAACCATCTGACTAGCTCAATGCAAACGTTACCCCTTGTATCTAAAAAAAGGGAGACAGATACCTCCCTGAAAACTATAGGCCAGTGACCTTTACGTCTGTTGTTTCCAAGCATCCAGAGCATATTGTCTGCAATATACTTGCCAACTATCTTAATTTCCATGGGGGAGATTCAAAATTAAAATATTTTGAGTTGTTCTTTCAGATGAAAAAGTTAGATCTTAGAATATAGGAATGATTTGGCAAATCCACTGGTTAAAGATACTGAATATAAGGGTCCAAAATCGAGAGTCTCCCTCCTAAATAGGGAGGGTTGGAAAGTATGCTGCAAACAAAACTACAACACTTTGAACAAAACAACATCCTAACAACCCTTAACCACGGTTTTCACTCTGGGTACTCATGCAAAACTCAACCATTGACAACTTTGTCAAGAACTACAATAAGGGTCACTAAACTGACGTCATAATATTAGATTTTTCCGAGGCGTTTGATACAGTGCCACATGACAAGCTATTATATAAGCTGGAACACTATGGGATACGTGGACTCCTTAGATCCATGGGCACTTTCCTTGCTATGTAATCCCCATATGCGCGTAGTAGTAGATGGCAAATTCTCCAAAGACAACCCTGTTGTTTACGGGGTCCCCCATGGCACGGACCTCAGCCTCTTGTTATTTCTTATCCACATCAATGACCTACCGATTCTGTTAAATCACAAATACGACTATTCACAGATGATTGTCTTCTATACCGTTTCATCAAATCTTTCAGCGACCGCAATACTTCAACAAGATCTCAAGAAGATGGAAGAGTGGGCCCATATTTCGGGTATGAAATTTAATATTAAAAATGTTATGTTCTTTCGATAAACAGCAAATCATCACATTTCAATGACCTATATTCCCATATCCTCAAATCTGTATCCAAAAAACGATACCTCCGCCTTATGATCTCTGAGGACCTGAAATGGAATACACATATAAACAATTAATATCTGTAGTAAAGCGAGTTCTACATAGGGATTCCTACGTCGGAACTTACGACACAGCTCAAGAACATGCAAGAAAAATGCTTATGTATCACTTGTTTGGTCTACACTGGAATATAGTGTGATCAAATGGGACCCCTACTTACAATCAGACATCTTAAAACTGGAACGAACCAGAGGCGAGCAGCACGTTTCATCTGTGGGGATTACAAGTCCAGGGAAAGAGGCAGTGTTGAATCCATGCTAAAGGATCTGGAAATATAAACACTGCAAGAAAGGCAGAGGGAGTTACACCTCACATTTCTATACAGGGTGGTTGAGGGGCTAGTGCCAGCGTTACCCTCCATCTCACCACAATACCAAACAACCTCAAAACACAAGTATCCAAACAACAAAAAGATTAGACGACTACCATTGTAAAAATATTGAAAAAGACCATAAGACAAACCACTCCGAGTGCTTAGTAAATATACCAGCAAAAACTGACACTTACAGAAACAGCTCCTTTGTACAAACAATTAGGGAGTGGAATCAACTATAGAGAACCACCAAGTACTTGCCAGTACTAAGACGACCTTCAAGGCTGGGGTAGCAGTGTACAGTAGAATACGGTGGCCATGGGTGATATTTTTTTGAATATAATTTATTGTACCGGTGCATTTTTTTGTCAATTTCAATCGTATATATATATCTCCATATTGTAAAGAAGAAGTGGGTACGCTTACGTTAATTTGACTCAATTTTTAGCCCACCATCATCTGATGGTGGGTTATTATGTCTCCCAAGCAAAGTTTAGGGACATATTGTTTTTGCTGTGTTTCTTACTATTAAGTCACCCCGAACGAAGTCAGGTGACTTATTGTTATTGTTCCGTTTCTTACTTATTCTTCTAATTATTATTAAGTCACCACAAACGAAGTCGGGTGACTTGTTGTTATTGTTCCGTTTCTTACTTATTAAGTCACCCCGAACTTCAGTCACCCCAAACGAAGTCGAGTGACTTGTTCTTGTTGTCATTGTTCCGTTTCTTACTTATTAAGTCACCCCAAACGAAGTCGGGTGACTTGTTGTTATTGTTCCGTTTCTTATTATTAAGTCACCCCGAACGAAGTCGGGTGACTTGTGCTTGTTGTTCCGTTTCTTACTTATTAAGTCACCCCATACGAAGTCCAGTGACTTGTTGTTATTGTTCCGTTTCTTACTTATTATTAAGTCCCCCAAAACAAAGTTTTGGGGGCTTATTGTTTTTACTCCGTTTCTTATTAAGGCCCCTAAAACAAAGTTTTGGGGACTTATTGTTTTTACTCCGTTTCTTATTATTAATTCCCCCAAACATGGTTTGTTAAGTCCCCCAAACATGGTTTGGGGAGTTATTGTTTTTATTCCTCTGTGTTCTTTTCTTCTTCTTCTTCTTCAGCCATGAACTTGTCCAAAGGTTTTCTCAGAAACTATTGAGCGGATCATCATGAAACTTCACACACATACCCATAAGGGTGTCTAGGTGTGCAACAGGCTATTTGTATCTCGACCCGAAGTCAAAGATGGCCGCCAGACCCTTACTTCCGGTTTTGGAGTTTTTGGCTCTGATTTCGTAGAAATTGGTACATAAGGGTTTTAAGGGCTGCCGAAAACAATGGAAACACTTTCGATCAGCTCAGTTGTCATGTTAACGAAATGGAAGCCTCTGATTGGTCAAAAATGGAGGCCTCTGACTGGTCGAAATTAAGCTGTTGTTTGAATCTGCCCCAAATTGGTACATAGGGGTTTTCAGGGTTGCCGAACACAATGATAACAGTGACTTGTTCTTGTTGTTATTGTTCTGTTTCTTACATATTAAGTCACCCCAAACGAAGTCGGGTGACTTGTTGTTATTGTTCCGTTTCTCATTATTAAGTCACCCCGAACGAAGTCGGGTGACTTGTGCTTGTTGTTCCGTTTCTTACTTATTAAGTCACCCCAAACGAAGTCCAGTGACTTGTTGTTATTGTTCCGTTTCTTACTTATTATTAAGTCCCCCAAAACAAAGTTTTGGAAGTCGGGTGACTTGTTGTTATTGTTCCGTTTCTCATTATTAAGTCACCCGGAACGAAGTCGGGTGACTTGTGCTTGTTGTTCCGTTTCTTACTTTTTAAGTCACCCCAAACGAAGTCCAGTGACTTGTTGTTATTGTTCCGTTTCTTACTTATTATTAAGTCCCCCAAAACAAAGTTTTGGGGACTTATTGTTTTTACCCCGTTTCTTATTAAGTCCCCCAAACAAAGTTTGGGGACTTACTGTTTTTACTCCGTTTCTTATTATTAAGTCCCCCAAACATGGTTTATAAGTCCCCCAAACATGGTTTTTAAGTCCCCCAAACATGGTTTGGGGACTTATTGTTTTTATTCCTCTGTGTTCTTTTCTTCTTCTTCTTCTTCAGCCATGAACTTGTCCAGAGGTTTTACCAGAAACTATTGAGCGGATCATCATGAAACTTCATACACATACTCATTAGGGTGTCTAGGTGTGCAACAGGCTATTTTTATCTCGACCGGAAGTCAAAGATGGCCGCAAGACCCTTACTTCCGGTTTTGGAGTTTTTGGCTCTGATTTCGTAGAAAATTGGTACATAAGGGTTTTAAGGGCTGCCGAAAACAATGGAAACACTTTCGAACAGCTCAGTTGTCATGTTAACGAAATGGAAGCCTCTGATTGGTCGAAAATTGAGGCCTCTGACTGGTCGAAATTTAGCTGTTGTCTGATTGTGCCCCAAATTGGTACATAAGGGTTTTCAGGGATTCCGAACACAATGGTTACAGATTTGAAAAGTTCAGTTGCCATGATAACGAAATGGAGGCCTCTGATTGGTCGAAATTTAGTTGTTTTCTGATTCTGCCCAAAATTGGTACATAGGGGTTTTCAGGGATTTCGAACACAATGATAACAGTTTCGAAAAGTTCAGTTGGCATGGTAACGAAATGGAGGCCTCTGATTGGTCGAAATTAAGTTGTTTTCTGATTCTGCCCAAAATTAGTACATAGGGGTTTTCAGGGTTTCCGAACACAATGGTAACAGTTTCGAAAAGTTCAGTTGTAATGGTAATGAAATGGAGTCCTCTGATTGGTCGAAATTCAGATGTTGTCTGATTCTGCCTAGAACCGGTACATAAGGGTTTTGAGGGATGCGAAACTCGATGGTAACAGTTACGAAAAGTTCAGTTGCAATGGTAATGAAATGGTGGCCTCTGATTGGTCAAAATTTTGATGTTGTCTGATTCTGCCTAAAATCGGTACATAAGGGTTTTGAGGGATGTGAAACACGATGGTAACAGTTACGAAAGATTAAGTTGCAATCATAACGAAATGGAGGCCTCTGATTGGTCGAAATTTAGTTGTTGTCTGATTCTGCCCAGAATTGGTAAATAGGGGTTTTAAGGGATGCCAAACACAATGGTTACAGTTTCGAAACAGCTCAGTTGCCATGGTAACAAAATGGAGTCCTCTGATTGGTCGAAATTTAGCTGTTGTCTGATTTTGCCTATGTTCCTAAGTCCAACAGGGGTCGTTTGGGGGACTAATCTGTAACGGCCATCCGTTACAATTATTACTAGTAATCAAGTCCCCAAAAAGAAAGTTTTGGGGACTTATTGTTTTTACTCCGTTTCTTATTAAGTCCCCCAAAACAAAGTTTTGGGGACTTATTGTTTTTCCTCCGTTTCTTCTTCTTCTTCTTCTTCTTCTTCTTTTTCTTTAGCCATGAGCTTGTCAAGAGGTTTTCTCAGAAACTACTGGGCAGATCATCATGAAACTACACACATATACTCATTAGGGGGTCTAGGTGTGCAACATGCTATTTTTATCTCGGGCGGAAGTCCAAGATGGCCGCCATGAATTTTTGAAATTTTTTGGGAATTTAAAATTTCTAAAGGTGGTCGCCAAAGATAGCCTATGCCACCTATCCTATTTTACATGTTTTAAAGATTTTTTCCAATGCATTCCAAATGTGGCATGTAGGTGTATGATGGTACCGCGAACTCAACTATGACATCCGTTTTCTAATTAAACAAAATGGCTGCCATATACTGGTTACTGATTGGCCGAAGCTCCGTTGTAGTTCGATTTCATTCAAATTTAGTATGTATATGTAATATGGCATTGCAAACTCAACTGCGACATTTGTTTTCTCATTTGACAAAATGGCCACAATATACTGGGTTCTGATTGGTCGAAATTAAGATATTGTTCGATTTCACTCACATTTAGTATGAAAGTGTTTTATGCAATTGTGAACCTTTTCTGATGTATCGTTGCGACTATGGGGACAGTTCAGTTTGGGGGACTTCTGTAATGGCCCCCCATTACAATTAGTACTAGTTATTATTATTATCATTAAGTCCCCCAAAACAAAGTTTTGGGGACTTATTGTTTTTTCTCCGTTTCTTCTTCTTATTATTATTATTATTATTCTGTGTTCTTCTTCTTCTTATTCATCTTCAGCCATGAACTTGTCCGGAGGTTTTCTCAGAAACTACTGGCCGGATCATTATGAAACTACACACATATACTCATTAGGGTGTCTAGGTGTGCAACAAGCTATTTTTATCTCGACCGGAAGTCCAAGATGGCCGCCATGAATTTTTGAAATTTTGGGAATTTAAAATTTCTTTAGGTGTTCGCTAAGGTTAGCCAATGTCACCTATCCTATTTTACATGTTTTACATATATTTTCCAATGCATTCCAAATTTGGCATGTAGGTGTATGATGGTACCGCAAACACAACTATGACATCCGTTTTCTAATTAAACAAACTGGATGCCATATACTGGTTTCTGATTGGTCGAAGCTCCGTTGTAGTTCGATTTAGTTTAAATTTAGTATGTATGTTTAATATGGCATTGCAAACTCAACTGCGACATTTGTTTTCTAATTTGACAAAATGGCCACCATATACTGGGTTCAGATTGGTCCAAATATAGATGTTGTCTGATTGTCCCCGGAATCGGTACATAAGGGTTTTGAGTGATGCCGAACACAATGGTAACAGTTTCGAAAAGCTCAGTTACCATGATAACGAAATGGAGGCCTCTGATTTGTCAAAATTTAGAAGTTGTCTGATTCTGTCCAAAATAAGTACATAAGGGTTTTTAGCAATGCCAAACACAATGGTAACAGTGTCGAACAACTCAGTTGTCATGGTAACGAAATTTGCCCTCTGATTGGTCGAAATTTAAATGTTGTCTGATTCTGCCCAGAATTGGTGCATAGGGGTTTTAAGGGATGCAAAACACAATGGTAACAGTTTCGAACAGCTCAGTTGCCATGGTAACAAAATGGAGTCCTCTTATTGGTCGCAATTTAGCTGTTGTCTGATTTTGCCTAAGTCCAACAGGGGTCGTTGGGGGACTTCTGTAACGGCCATCCGTTACAATTAGTACTAGTTATTCTGTGTTCTTCTTCTTCTTATTCTTCAGCCACGAACTTGTCCGGAGGTTTTGTCAGAAACTACTGGGCGGATAATCATGAAACTACACACATATACTCATTAGGGGGTCTAGGTGTGCAACAAGCTATTTTTATCTCGACCGGAAGTCCAAGATGGCCGCTATGAATTTTTGAATTTTTTGGGAATTTAAAATTTCTAAAGGTGTCCGCTAAGGTTAGCCAATGTCACCTATCCTATTTAACATGTTTTACATATTTTCCAATGCATTCCAAATTTGGCATGTAGGTGTATGATGGTACCGCAAACACAACTATGACATCCGTTTTCTAATGAAACAAAATGGATGCCATATGCTGGTTTCTGATTGGTCGAAGCTCCGTAGTAGTTCGATTTAGTTTAAATTTAGTATGTATGTGTAATATGGCATTGCAAACTCAACTGCGACATTTGTTTTCTAATTTGACAAAATGGCCACCATATACTGTGTTCTGATTGGTCCAAATATAGATGTTGTCTGATTGTCCCCGGAATCGGTAAATAAGGGTTTTGAGTGATGCCGAACACAATGGTAACAGTTTCGAAAAGCTCTGTTACCATGATAACGAAATGGAGGCCTCTGATTGGTCGAAGTTAAGAAGTTGTCCAATTCTGTCCAAAATAAGTACATAAGGGATTTTAGCGATGCCAAACACAATGGTAACAGTGTCGAACAACTCAGATGCCATGGTAACGAAATTTGGCACTCTGGTTGGTCGAAATTTAAATATTGTCTGATTCTGCCAAGAATTGGTGCATAGGGGTTTTAAGGGATGCAAAACACAATGGTAACAGTTTCGAACAGCTCAGTTGCCATGGTAACAGAATGGAGTCATCTCATTGGTCGCAATTTAGCTGTTGTCTGTTTTTGCCTAAGTCCCTAAGTCCAACAGGGGTCGTTGGGGGACTTCTGTAACGGCCATCCGTTACAATTATTACTAGTTATTATTATTATTCTTCTGTGTTCTTCTTCTTCTTCTTCTTCTTCTTCTTCTTCAGCAATGAACTTGTCAAGAGGTTTTCTCAGAAACTACTGGGCAGATCATCATGAAACTACACACATATACTCATTAGGGGGTCTAGGTGTGCAACAGGCTATTTTTATCTCGACCAGAAGTCCAAGATGGCCCCCATGGTTTTTTGAATTTTTTGGGAATTTGAAATTTCTAAAGGTGTTGGCTAAGGATAGTTAATGGCACCTATCCTATTTTACATGTTTTATAGATATTTTCTAATGCATACCAAATGTGGCATGTAGGTGTATGATGGTACCGCAAACTCAACTATGACATCCGTTTTCTAATCAGACAAAATGGCTGCCATATATTGGTTACTGATTGGTCGAAGCTCCGCTGTAATTCAATTTTGTTTAAATTTAGTATGTATATGTTATATGGCATAGCAAACTCAACTGCAACATTTGTTTTTCTAATTTGACAAAATGGCCACCATATACTGGGTTCTGATTGGTCGAAATTTAGATTCCGTCTGATTCTGCCCAGATTTGGTACATAGGGGTTTTGAGGGATGCAGAAAACAATGGTAACAGTTTCGAAAATGTCAGTTGCCACGGTAATGAAATTGAGGCCTCTTATTGGTCGAAATTTAGATGTTGTCTGATTCTGCCTAAGTCCTTAATCCAACAGGGGTCGTTTGGGGGACCTTTGTAAAGGCCACCCGTTGCAATTATTACTAGTTATAATTATCATTATTCCATCGTCAAAAGTTTCCACGCTTAATCTCAGAAACTTCTAATTGGATTCTTATCAAACTTTGCGTATATAGTCAGATGTACATCTGACTCTTATTTTTCCGCGTCAACCATCCAAGATGGCCACCGCTGCTCTGATTGGCCGAAATCATATCCAGTAATAACATTTGTTCTATTCGACAGAACATAATGAAACTTAATGAAAGGGATGAGAACGTCATACCGATCGTTTTCGACAAAATATATTTCACTTTGGATTCAAATGACGGCCAAATGCAGGCTTCTGATTGGTCGAAATTGGCACTACGAAAAAACTGCGGTGTTTGTTTTGTGAACTATCATTTCCTGGCCTCTGATTGGTCAAAATTTCAATATTGTCTGATCTTCATGAAATTTAGTATGTATGTATATTATCGGACACTGGTCACTTTCATAGCCTGAGTTTCACATTTCGACAAAATGACTGCCATTTTCTGGCCTCTGATTGGTCGAAATTTAAATATCATCCAATTGTGATGAAATTTGGTAAGTAGGTGAAATATGGCACTTAAAGAACACAACTTTGGTACTCATTTTGTGAAAAAACAAAATGGCTGTGTACTCAGCGGGGGAGGGGTGACTTCCGCTATTTCTCGCAATTGCAATTCTAGTTCTTGTTCTTATTTCTTCCACTTTCTTCCGCCGACCAGGTTTCCAACATTTTTCTCGAAAATGGTTGGGCGGAATTCAACGAAACTTTACATGAGTATTTTTGTTTTTCGATCAGTCAACTGGTCAGCCGGACGGCGGCCTCTAATTGGTGGAAATTTTGATATTGTTTGATTTTGATGAAAATTTGTATATAAGAGTATTTGGGGACTGCGAATTCAACTGCATAAGTGTCGTTACCATAGCAACCACACTGGTGCCTCTGATTGGTTGCAACCTAGTTATTGTTCGATTTTGATCAAAATTGGTTTATAGGGGTATTAGGGGACTGCAAATTCAATCGCATACATTTTGTTGCCAAAGCAACCAAACAGAGGATTCTGACTGGTTGCAATTTAGAAATTGCTCAATTTCACTAAAATTTTGTATAAACATTGTAGGTGTACTATGGCAATGCGATCCTTTTCTGATGCATGTTTGCGACTATGGGGGCAGTTTGGGGGACATTTGTAATGGTCCCCCATCACAATTAGTACTTGTTCAAATTGCCCTAAGTCCATGGTCGGTCGTTGCGTCATCTGTCGTCCTTCTTTAATCAATTCTTGTTATCGCTATTTCTCGGAAAGCACCAGAGGGATCTTTCTCAAATTTTATATGTAGGTTCCCCTTGGTCCCTATATGCATGTTACTTTTGAGACTGGTGATCAGATAAACAAAATGGCTGACAGGCAGCCATCTTTGATTTTGACAGTGATGGTTTGTTATTGCTTTTTCTCAATAAGTACTGGAGATATCTCAAATTTGACATGTAGGTTCCCCTTGAGACTGATCAGATACACAAAATGGCTACATGTACCTATACTATCCTAATGACATATTACTAAATTAAATGTTTTGTTGACAGAGAGCTGTTAAGCAGTTTGATGAGGTGGAAGATGACACCAATATAACAAGCAGTGCTCAGAAATTTAGAGATGGACACCTTGGAGTATTGACCACTGATTTTGATGCTAATGCTGAGAAATTGACCACTGTGCGAGCATCATACAAAAGACCAGAGCCATGTGGAGTGAGACTTACTGGTAATAAAAATCTTGTTGTCCTTATTTGAATTGGGATATTTACTCTTTGATCCAGTCTTGTAATAGATATGTGTATTTTTTTTTCTGCCGTTCACTTAAACTCACTTTAATGGTAACAGCTATTTTGTGATTGCTACATGGTGATGGTAACAGCTATTTTGTGATTGCTAAATGATAATCGTAACCATTACCATGTAGTAATCACCATATAGCTGTACTCTGATGACAGCCTTCCAAGCAGGCAGAAACTAGTCACCATAAGAGGGCCACTAGATATCCTCCTTTAAACCTAAAAGTATAATATATTATATATAGAAAAAATAAGATTAACGACCGACTAAAAAACTAGCTGCTTTCACCCTTCACAGGGCTCTTCAGGTTTATTCAAAAGAACAACGTTGTGACGTCACAATTACATGTCATCACACTACAATAGTAATGTGACGTCACGAAGTACACAAGATTGGTGGACAATTTAGCATAAAATTTTACTGTGGCCTGTTGAGACTTGGTTTTAATATTTTGATTAGTTATATTATATATTATATAAATAGAGTCACTTACAATATGATACCTAGTCTTGGTTGAAATATTTGATGAAAAAATCAGTCAGTTTTTCCGGTGAATATTTTGAAATCAAAGAACAAAATCATGATCATCATGTCAAAAATCAAGGTAAAAGATCTGTAAATAGAATATTTTTTAACGTTTTTCGAACGACCATAACTTCAAAACCATTTGTTGCATTGTGTGCATGCTTAATACTTCATGTAGGACTTGTTTGGGGCTAAGTTTTTCCCATGACATGTTATCAGAGAATATGTCAAGTTTAAGGCCTAGCTATGGGGTCAAATATAGGTCAAACATGAAAATCTCAAAAATAGTTGATTTTGCATCAAATCTTAAAGAACATGTACCAAAGAAAGTATTTGCAAAGTTTGAAGTGCAAAGCATACAAAATGACAACGAAATGCCACTTTGAAAAATGTTAATTTTCCCGCCAAAATTCAAAATCTAAAGAAAATTGCACTAAAAACTTTTCTGCTCCATAATCTAGAGATTTAAGATTCAAGATTCAAGGTCACAGCATCATGGTGCATGTAAATAAACATGTCAAACCTACAAAATATCACTTAAAAGGACATGTTATTGTTATTAGAATGGTAAATGTACTTTCTACAACTGTACAAGGGGTAATATCTGAAACAGAACACTCAACCTTTGTGACCAGTTCGTCTAAAATACACAGAGTCACTGATCGTCCTTGGCTTTGGTGTTGCTGGGTCCACTTAACAGAACTGTCAATCACCATTGCCGCAAGACCATCACTGTGTGTACTAAGGTTTGGTGTCGCTGGGTCCAAATAACAGAGCTGTCATTCACCACAACATCAAGTACATAGGATCCCCACAACGAGAGGCAGAAAGGGGAGGAAATTCGAAGAAGGGATCAAATGATTTCAAAGATAGAAACACTAAACAGCTTTCTATCAATGGTGACCATTCAGAAATATGTAATAGAGGAAAATCAGCAGATGATATGCAAATAAGGTCATGATCAGGCCATTTCTACTGTACTCTGCTACAATAGCATCAAAAATGAGGAAGATATGCCACTTTGAAAAATGTTGATTTTCCCGCCAAAATTCAAATTTTCAAAAAAAATATACTTAAAACATTTCATCTCCGAAACAAAGACACATAGCGATTTTATATTTGGCACATTTATTGAATGTATGCTTAGGTACAAAAGGTGTGAAAATCATTGACCTTGACATTTTATTCAAGGTAACAGGGGTCAAATGATCCAAAAATTAAAATTTTAAAATTCTTTAAAAAAGTCATTTTAAAACAACCTTGTTAAGAGTACATCATTATTAGGATATTTCTTAAGTCTCCAGGTCATAGCATCATGGTGCATGTCAATTAACATCTTAAACCTACATAAAACGCTTAAAAGATGAAAGAAGGGTCATTATACCCCCTGCAACGAAGTTAGGGGGGTTATACTGGAAACAGGTTGTCCGTCCATCTGTCCGACTGTCTGTGGACACAATGTAGTACTGTGTACTCCTCATAAACTACTGGATGGATTTCAATGAAATTTGCTGCTTAGAGATGTGCGAAAGTACTTTCATTGGGTTATCTCCCCTTTTAACGAAGTTATGGCACTTGGTTCATAAACCTTCTCTAGAACATGACATTGTATAGAATGTTTTTTAGAAGGACCATGGTGAGCTTATGCCAAATCGCAGCGTCCGTCGTCTGTTTGTCAACTTTTCCTTTAAAACGCTACTAGTCCTGAACGACCAAGTAGATTTTAACTAAATTTGGTCTGGAGCTTTTTTTTGCCAAGGGCACTCAATTTTGGATAAATGGTGGGTGTAGAGGAAATAGAGGTAAAACCATTTGTGTGCAAAGGGGCAGGGCTCAAAAGGGAAAGTTGAGGTTTAAATCTTTAAAATCCTTCTTTCTCATTACCATCAGAGGGATTTCATCCAAAGTTGGCCAGGAACATTCTTGGGCAAAGGGGACTTAATTTTGTATAATTGGAAGGTTTGGCCCTTTTGGGTGCAGAGTTGCGGGACCCAATAGGGGAATTTGAGGTTTTATTCTTTAAAATCCTTCTTCTGTACCATTGGAGGGATTATTTGTAAAAAAGAATAATTTCCCATGGTTGCTTTATCATCAAGGTGTGCAATACAGGCCCCTTGGGCCTCTTGTTTATTCAATTCCTTCCAAATTTAGTATGGTAATACTAGAAGCAATAATGTTTAACATATATAACAGTTTTTTTTGTCAGGTTTCAACTTTCAGTGGGGTCAGAGGTCAAAGGTTACAAATAAATTACGTTACTGAAATGGCTAAATATCTTGGAAACAAAAGGTATTTTGTATACCAATATATATTAAAATATTGTAGGCTTTAATGCAATCTACTTTACTGACAGCTTCTGAGGTCGTGGGGTCAGAGGTGAAAGGTTACGAATGAATTACATTACGGAAATGGCTAATTATCTCGGAAACAGTAGGTATTTTGTATTCACATATACATTGGAATATTGTAAGGATTAATGAAAGCTACTCTACTGACAAATTTCCTAGGTCAAAGGTCAAAGGTCATGAATGAATTACGTTACTGAAATGGCTAATTATACACATATGCAGGCAAATTGTGACAAACTGCCAACGTCATGAGGTCAAAGGTCGCAGATGCATTATGTTACTGAAATGGCTAATTATGGAAGAAATGGTAGGTATTTTGTATACACATACCTTGGTTTAAATGTAGCATTGATGCAAGCTACATTGTAACAAAGTTTCGAGGTCATTGAGTCAAAGGACACAGTACCCGTAGTGGTGTTTGTCTTTTCCAATGGTCTGTCGATATGACATCTGAGGTTAGACTTTTTCATGACCCTTGACTTTTTCCCTTGTTTATTTAACCCCTACAGAAGCAACAAGCAGCTGGAATGTGGGGGGTATTAATTGACCCATGGGCGACAGTTCTAGTTATACTTTCTACAATCTGTACAAAGGGGAATAACTCTTACAGCTCAACCTATGACTCAACCTATGTGACCAGTTTGTCTACTATACACAGAGTCACTGTGCTAGTTAGCCCACCTGGTCCGAAGGACCAAGGTGAGCTTATGCCATACCGTGGTGTCCATCATCCGTCTGTCCATGCATCGTCTGTACGTCAACAATTGCTTTAAACGACTTCTTCTTCTTAACCACTGATTGGAATTTAACTTAATTTGACTGGAAGCATCCCTAGGTGGTGGGGATTCAAAAGTGTACAAATGGTGGGGCTGACCCCCCAGGGGGCTGAGGGGCGGGGCCAAAAGGGGTCAATTTGGTTATATTGCTTTAAGCGACTTCTTCTCTGGAACTAAGAGATGGATATCAACCATATTGGACTGGAAGCATCCCTAGGTGGTGGGGATTAAAAATTGTACAAATGGTGGGGCTGACCCCCATGGGTGCTGAGGGGCGGGGCCAAAAGGGGGCAATTTGGCTATATTGCTACAAACAACTTCTTTTGTAGAACTATGCCATGGATATCAATCATATTTGATCGGAAGCATTCATTGGAGGCAGGGATTCAAAATTGTACAAATGGTGGGGCTGACCCCCCCGGGCTAAGAAGCGGGCTCAAAAAAATTGTATTACTTGAAATGTTGAGATCCCCACCGTATAACCATATATACAATTGCTGAGTATTAAGAGATGAATGCACATATGCCTTTAGGATGGCCTTGGGGTCTGCCCCACCCTTGGAGACTTAATCCCCGGGTCATAACTTCGAAATGGTTTAGATCCCCACCCAAAAACTTTATATACAATTGTTGGGCATAAAGAGACGAATGCAGTCATGATATTAGAATTGACCCCAGGGTCTGCCCCACCCTTGCAGACTTAACCCCTGGGTCATAACTTAGAAACGGTTGAGATCCCCACCCCAAAACTATAAATACAAATGATGGGCAAAAAGAGACGAATGCAGTCATGATATTAAAATTGATCCTGGGGTCTGGTCACAACCCTAGGGACCTAGCTTCTGAGTCACAGCTTGGAAACAGTTGAGATCCCCATCCCATAACCATACATAAACTTGCTGGGCATGAAAAATCTAATACAGATATGCTACATCATTCCTTTGGATCTCATTTGGAGAATATTTAGCCATAATTGCTTAGATATCCAGGTGAGTGATACAGGCCCTCTGGGCCTCTTGTTGGATTAGGTGTTGCTGGGTCCAAATAACAGAGCTATCAATCATCTTACCTGAAGACCATCATTGTGTGTACTGGGGTTCAGTGTCTCTAGGTTCAAATAACAGCTGCAAATCACCATTGCCTCAAGACTATCACTGTGCGATTGGAGTTTGCAGGTGTCACAGGGTCGAAATAACAGATATGTCATTTACCGCTACCTCAAGTACATAGCATCCCCACTAAGGGGGAGCAGAGGGAAGAAAGAAACGTTCAACAACTTTTTATCACTTCTAACCATTCAGAAATTACTTTCCTTTTTGCCCCTGCATTATGAATTAAAAACAAGGTTGGTCAAAGAAGGGAAGTGAAGGGAAACGTTGAAAAGAGACCATCAGTTCGAGAAAATATCTCGGATAATTTTGTTGATGGAAATCCTGTGTTTTGATCTTGATCAAATCAAGTTGTGTATGAAGGTGTTTTTTTCAAATTTTGAATGTTACATGATTAATACTAAAAATAGAATCTTATATTCGTGTCCATGTCACTGAATTACAAACTTATTCAATAAATTCAAAAAGACATAGATACGAATGTAAGATCCTGTATTTAAATGATTGTTACAAGGACAGTGGTTCTTTTCAGAAAGCTATATTATTTTGACTGTCCCTTTAGGAGCGTGTGAAGGTAGTTGATTGAGGTTTTGTTTTACATTCTGTTCAGTAGTTTGTCTGCCTTTGCATTCGAATTGCTGATTTAGTAAACTTTCATGTTTTTTTTCTGTGTCTGATGAGTTGTATTAATCAGTATGTTCTTACTTTGTCAAAACATATTGAAAGCAATTAAATGTATTGTCATTTCCTGAGAATAATTGAAATTACCAAGCTGGACTAACTGATAAACAACCAAGATTCATTGTATTATAGCACTGGAAGTGAAAACCAATTGCATTTCCAAATATACACATGTAGATATGACATAACTACATATATTCATTTTTTTTCTTGAAGGGAAAAAAGAAGAACTTTTAAAGCAGATGCTTTTAGAAAAAGTCAGGTAATGTTCAAATACATCAACCAGCTTTCCAAACATACTTATATAATTAAGGATCCCCGTACCACTGCCAACAACTGTAACTAAATATTAGAAACTGTTTTATCCAGCTTGACTATAGCTTTGATAACTCATTTCTGAAAAGAAAACCATACCATGTGGGACTTTTATCAGGTTTGATAAAGATGAAATAAACAAATAGAATCAACAACAGTGTTCTGAGTGTAAATTAAAATAAAGTGGAGCTAAACTAGAATTCAAACCCTGGGCTTTAAATTGTTGTTCTATTGCTCTAACCAATTGAGCTACCTGGTCAACGGAAGTGTCCTGGCCCAAACTGTACTGCAGTTATATATAAACGGAATTTAAGTGGAGGTTACTGTATACAAGTAAAAACACAGTGCAGTGGGACAGGGATCCTTAAATGTACACTTGTTAGTTCACCAATGGACTAAGTGAGCTATTGCCATGATGCTGTGTCCATCGTCCATCTGTCTGTTTGTTAACTTTTTAGGTCCCCTGAGACAAAGTCTCAAGTGACCTATTGCGATCGCCTTTTGTCCGCCGTCGTCCGTCGTCTGTCGTCCGTCGTGCGTCCGTAAACAATTGACATTTTCGACTTCTTCTCCAAAACTCCTGAACCAATTTCAATGAAATTTTGCAGGGACCTTCCATGGACAAAGGTCAACAAAAATTGTTGCCGGTTTAGTCCTAACCCCCCAGGGGCCTGAGGGGCGGGGCCAAAAAGGGTCAAATTGACTAAAATTTCAAAAATCTTCTTCTCCGAAACCCCTGAACCAATTTCAATGAAACTTTGCAGGGGCCTTCCATGGACAAAGGTCAACAAAAAAAGAGGCCGGTTTAGTCCCAAGCCCCCAGGGGCCTGAGAGGCGGGGCCAAAAAGGGTCGAATTGACTAAAATTTCAAAAATCTTCTTCTCAAGACCCAGATATGGTAGAATCAAATACTCTTCATAGATGGAAGGGTCTTAAGGTGCTTTACCGAAATTGTGAATTTCTTGACCTTGGGGTCTCACATTTCCCCCTGGGGAGGGGGTAAACTTTACTATAGTTTATATAGGGAAATCACATTTTGGACCAACATTTGTTTAATTTCCATTGGAAGTAATTCAATTTGGGTTAGCATTATCAGTATTAGGTAGCAGTTTGATAGTATG
>NW_018408282.1:36454-62791 GCF_002113885.1 Mizuhopecten yessoensis
AGTCAGTGTGCTAAAATTTCTTCATTTTCCTTGTTAAGAATCAGAGGTGCTAGTTTCAAATCCTTTTTAGTCTGAAATCTGTATGCTAGATATTGAATAAGGTGGTTTTATTGTTTTTTGTCACTTTGAATAATATTTCTGTTCATGTTAAAAACAAAATCAACTCTCTGTATAAATATATCAGGTGACCGTTAAGGCCCATGGGCCTCTTGTTTATAGGACTTTTTCTCCAGTACTACCCCATCAGATTTGGTACAGATATTTGTTTCATGGCCATCAACAAGTGTACAGCTTTTTTCGCTTATTACAGAATTCTTTTTTGGCTGCCATGGCTTCTGATAGTCTGACACATTTTCAACATCATTGCCAGTTCTAGTAGGTCAGATTTGGATCAGACATGATACAAATGTTTGTCCGGCTTTGCATTCGCTCATTTTTCAATAGATTTTAAAAAAATCTTTTGTATAGTGAGAGTACCATATGTAGTTGTACCCCTTGACATAATTTTGTATTAATTTAACAAAACTTTGTCCAGTTATGCATTTGCTCATTTTTCAATAGATTTCTTTGAAACTTTTTGTGTAGTGGCAGTACCATATGCAATTGTGCCCCCTGAAATAAATATTGCATTTTGGACCTTTTTCAAGAGAATTATGCCCCTTTACATAAACAACTTGACAAAACTTTGTCCAACTGTGCATTTGCTCATTTTTCAATTAAATTCTTTAAAACTTTTTTTGTAGTGGCTGAGTACCATGCAGAGGTGCCAACCCTTCTTCTTTTGGCCTAATTCTCATGATTTTAACATAAAAAATATGCCTTACAATTTTGCCTATTCACTGTATGATTTATCTTATTTAATTCTACCGATTCCAGAAATTTCTGCCTGTTTCCGCATCCTTTCATTATAATTTCCTGATCACAGTCTTCTCAGTGTTTTGAATAAAAAGCCTAAAAACTGAAGCATATATGTGACTGTGATCACACTTCCTGCGTATATGTGACTGTGATCACACTTCCGAAGAACCAAGGTGAGCTTATGCCATACGGTGGCGTCCGTCTTCCATACGTCGTCCATCCGTACGTCAACAATTTCTTTAAACAACTACTTCTTCTTAACCACTGATTGGAATTTAACTATATTTGACTGTAAGCATCCCTAGGTGATGGGGATTCAAAATAGTACAAATGGTGTGGCTGACCCCCCAGGGGGCTGAGGGGCGGGGCCAAAAGGGGGCAATTTGGCTATATTGCTTTAAGCAACTTCTTCTCTGGAACTAAGAGATGGATATCAACCATATTTGACTGGAAGCATCCCTAGGTAGTTGAGATTCAAAATTGTACAAATGGATGGGCTGACCTCCTAGGGGGCTGAGAGGCGGGGCCAAAAGGGGTCAATTTGGCTATATTGCTACAAACATCTTCTTCTGTAGAACTATACACTGGATATCGATCATATTTGATCAAAAGCATTCATGGGAGTCAGGGATTCAAAATTTTACAAATAGTGGGGCTGACCCCCAGGGGGCTGAGGGGCGGGGCTAAAAGTGTTATTTGGCTATATTGCTTTAAGTGACTTCTTCTCTGGAACAAAGAGATGTATATCAACCATATTTGACTGAAAGCATATCTAGGCGGTGGGAATTCAAAATTGTACAAATGGTGAGGCTGACCCTCCAGGGGGCTGAGGGATGGGGCAAAAGGGGGTAATTTGGCTATTTCGCTTTAAGCGACACCTTCTCTGGAACTAAGTGATGGATATCAACCAGTTTTGGCTGGAAGCATCCCTAGGTGGTGGTGATTCAAAATTGTACAAATGGTGGGGCTGACCCTCCAGGGGGCTGAGGGATGGGGCAAAAAGGGGGCAATTTGGCTATTTTGCTTTATGCGACTTCTCTGGAACTAAGTGATGGATATCAACCAGTNCCCCCACCCCACCCCTTTCGGAAGCATTGTATAAATGTTGGGGCTGACCACCCAGGCTACAATATGCAATTGCTGAGTATAAAGAGGAGAATGCACATTTGCTTCTAGGATGGCCCTAGGGTCTGGCACCACCCTTGCAGACATAGTCCCTGGGTCATAACTTTGAAACGGTTGAGATCCCCAACCCAAAATTATAAATACAAATGATGGGCAAAAAGAGACAAATGCAGTCATGATATTAGAATTGATCCTGGGGTCTGGCTACAACCCTAGGGACCTAGTTTCTGAGTCACAGCATGGAAACAGTTGAGATCCCCACCCCATAACCATACATTAAATTGCTGGGCATGAAAAATCTAATACAGATATACTACAAGGATTGGCCTTGGGGTCTGGCATATTTCCTTAATGGATCTCATTTGGAGAATATTTTGCCATGATTGCTTACATATCCAGGTGAGCAATACTCTGGGCCTCTTGTCTTTAGCAAGAAAATGGTGGGGAAATGTGCTCTTGAAGAGAGTGATAAAATTGATAGTTCACGTAGCTCATCCCAAAAGATAAAAAAGCAATGGGATAAAAAAATAAACCAGACTATAGAGAATGACATTTTGATTGTCATTATACAACTAACTTGTATGCAGGGGGTCAAATATGTCAAAATCTTTAAAAAAAAAAGTTGAAACTAATTTGCCTTGAGTCGGGATATTATGAAAATAGCTTCCTGGAATGGGTCCCAACAACATTTAAGAAATAAGTGACCTTGATCTACCTCCAAGGCCATGGGAGTCAAATATGTCAAAAACTTTATTTTTTTTTATCTGATTAACGAATTAGCCAAGAGTCATTATATGTGGATAGTAGCTTTCTGGTATGGTTCCTAACAAAGTTTGAAAAAAGAAATGACCTTGATTCATATTCAAAGTCAATAGAGATCAGGGGGTCATATATGTCGAAAAATTCAAATTACTTCATCTAAACAAACCAAAGGCCAAAAGTCAGGACATCTTGCTACATGTACTACCTTCCTAAAATGGAGCCTGACAAATTTTGCAAATAAAAATGACTTTGACCCACTTTCAAGTTCACAACAATCAAATATGTCAAAATCTTCAAACAATTTTTTTTTAAATTTGGCTAGAACATGTACTTTCTGTATATGGAGATCGACAAAGTTATCATATAAAATTGATTGTGTCCTACTTCCAAGGTCACATGTATCAAACATGTCAAAGAATTCAAACAACTTCTCCTAAAAAGTCACTTAGCCTAGAGTTATGATAATTGACTGGTAGTTTCATAGGAAGGTGATTGACAAAGTATACAAATAAGCGAGGATCAAATGCATCTAAAACTTTAAGCAACTTTTTGTAAAGAACGAATAGGCCTAGTGTCATGATATTTGGTTAAGGTTTCCTTAGATGGGGTCTACCTGACAATGACTGAATAATGATGACCTTGACCTACTTTCAAGGATACAGGAGTTAGATATGTCAAAAATTCAAACGACCTCTTCTGAAGAACCTAAAGACATACAGAAATGATAATTGACTGGTTTCTTCATAGGAAATAGCCATATAAAGTTTGCTGAATTGGAGCCCTACAAATTTTGCAAATAAAAATGACATTTATGTACTTTCGAGATTACAGGAGTCAAACATGACAAAACATTTAAATGGCTTCTTCTTAATAACCAAGAGGCAAAGAGTCAGTAACATGCTGGGATGAAGGGCTCAAATAAATCACCTTGACCAACTTTTAAGGTCATAAGGGTGAAATGTGTTGACATTTTTCAAACAATTTCTTGATAACCAAGAGGCCTATAGGACTACTTTTATATTTCCATGTATAAAATGGCCACTGTATCCCCTCTGAGTGGTCAAAATTTAAAGATGAAGTGCCATTCCCAATAATTGAAAACAGAACATAATGATGAATGGGAAATAGAAATATTTTATTCTACTTTTCACATTGTTGAAACAGGCAGTAAGAGTTTGCTATTTTCATGGGTATTTCTGTTATTTTTGACATTTGACCAACAGTAGTCATGTTAAATCAAGTGAGCTATTCAGGCCCATTGGGTATCTTGTATTGAAATATATGACAAAGTTGCAATGATAGAAAAACTATTTTTGACCATTTCTGTCAGAGTGAAAATTTCTCTTTGAGTTTTGTTTACATAAATACTAAATTTTTCCGTGTGATGTATCAAACAGTTTACTCCCTATTCTTAGTCAAGAAGTGTTCCGGGATGATATCAACCCTCCTGAGCCTGAAGCTACAGATTTCCGATCAGTGACAATGAAAGATTTTAACAAAGAAGAATTTGAACATGTAAAACCGGAACCCACACGGGTAAGATTTATGCTCTAGTTTTGTGCCATCTCCAAACCTCCAGTAAATACCACATCCTAACCTTCAGTAAAAAATCTTTCTTGAGGTTGCAATATTTCCATCGTTATATAACATTTTAGGAAAAAAGAACACACTCCAGCCTGAGTTGGGATGCAGGGTAAACCGACCGTTTAAATTTGTTGAAACTGATGTGAACTGATTTTTATTCTTATTCAATGTCTGTGTAGGCAATAGTTTAAAATTTATATTTCCTTCAAGGATCTTGAACCAACCACAGGTACTACTTAAAGATGCTTTTGGCTCTGCTTCTGCCATAAATCAAAAGTGGTCTTTCGAATGCATAATTATATGACTTACAATATCTCCTTATAGTGCCTATTGGTAGAGGGTGAAACATATATTTCCTTCAGACCAGCAGCAGTGCACATGTCACAAATGTCTTTAGGTCAACGAGGATTTGCCATGGGTCATATGTCAGTATACACTTCTTTGTATGATTATGTTAATGGTAACAGTATGAAACTTAAATCAATTCCCCATAACAAACAAAGAAGACTAAAAAAGTAATTTGTGCTTAATTGTAGCTGTAGTGTAATTACAGTTTTCCCCAAAGTGGAGCGCATATCCAATCAATGCTCTGATGATACAAAGTTCAAAAGGATATGATACACGTAAATTTCACTGATTGGTGTATTCTATCAGCCTTACGAGGATACTTAATTTCAATTATATTACAATTAACATTGTCTCATAAAACAACAACATCACTGTAAACAAATATTGTAATACATGAATTACACCAAACTTCAGTTATCAGTTTTGGTGCAAAAATAGGGTAGGCTTGTTAGAGTTATCTTGAGTTTAATGCTGGACTATATTTGTCTATCACAGATCACCTTTAGAAAATACCACATCCTCACCTTCAGTAAATACCACATCTACACCTTCAGCAATAACTACATCCACACCTTCAGTAAATACCACATCCTCACCTTTAGAAAATACCACATCCTCACCTTCAATAAATAACACATCCACACCTTCAGTAAATACCATATCTACATATTTGAGGTAGAGATATGTATGGAATTTACTTCACATCAAATGGCAAACTCACAATTATTTAGATTCAAGATGGTCACCATGTCCTCTGATTATTCAGGATACAAGGTGGCTGTTAAAGCCTCTGATTTGCTGAGACATCAACATCACTGGTTAAATGGGGAGGGGGTGTAAGTATGCCCATGTCTTACGGTTTCAGTTTATTCTAGGATTGGGAGATAAGCTCATTTTTGTCATCTATCAATATTATGATGTTGGCTATGAAATATATTTTCAATTAATATGAAAATAATTTGTTGTATTTGCAGCCCCATGACTACAGGAAGGACCAGCCTGTCAGTTTTTGGTCAGAGCACAAAGACAGAGTTACGGTAAATTTAATTTTCTACAATTTTCTTGTGTGATCATCTCCACATGAATGAGTTTTTCCTGTATAAAATAGAAATATAGCACATTTTGAAATTTTATAATGATTTGAAAGGTAGCATTATATGCATTTAAAAATAACATTAAATGAAAGTGGTAAAGGTTTGCATGTTTAGTACAGATATGAATTTCTAATGGTGTTGGTTCATATTGAGGTGTTGTAAGCTCGTAGGAGTTATCACCCTTCGTCATTCTATTCTCATGGTGTATCCTATTGTATGGTTTTTACATGTAAATGACACATGAATTTGATACATAAGACACATGTTAGGTAGGGTTAGAATAGTATACTCGTTATCAAACCATTCTGATGTACATAAATTTTCTGAAGATAATTATTTGTTTTGACCCACCCTCCCTCAGACCCTGCCCATTGGTATATTGTATGTGTGATTTTGTATGGATTTTATTTAGCTGGCCTTGGAAAGTGATGAGGTTCATTTGTCACACTCTGGAGGTAATGGCTTCAGTTAAGAAACTAAGTATTAAGATTGAGGCACCGCGTTCCAGCGATCACAGGTTTCCATGCTAGGTCATGGTTCCTCTTGATAAGAGCTGGGAAATTTACCCGAGATAGAATTGGCCATTTATGTACTTTCATAACTTGAGTACAATTACAATCTACAACACAGTGATGAAAAGTTGATTCTTATTACAACTCCTTCTAAAGTAATGGAACGATTTCAACGAAAGATTCTTCCATATATGATAACTTAAACACCTGAAGTTGTGCATCCAGGTATTTTTTTCCTATCCTATTTATGGAGTTGTGGCCCTTTGTTGAGTTTTCCTGACATCTTCTCCTAAACTACTAGGCTATTTTCAAAAAAGAGGCCCAATTGGCCTGAATCGCTCACCTGGTATTAATCCCACACTTGTAACCTTAAAAGTGATCTAAACAAAAGCTACAGGCAAAATATCAGTATTTATGACTATGTCATTCAAATTGAGGTTTTTCGTTGTAAAACCCAATTTTATACGACCGTCAAATTTGACGGTAGTATTATGGTATGGCGTTGTCCGTCCGTCCGTCCGGCGTAAACTTTGTTTGTCCGGCAATTTCCTCCTACATTTTTCGACCGATCTATTTGAAACTTGGTATACATTATAATCATGATATGAAGTTGTGTCTCCCTAAAAAGAATTTTAATTCGTCAATTTTTCCAAAAGTTATTGCCCTTTGTTCATTTCAGTATTTGAATTTTGTCCGGAGATCTCCTCCTACATTTTTCGACCAATCTCTTTGAAACTTGGTATACATTATAATCATGATATGAAGTTGTGTTTCCCTATAAAAGAATTTTGATTCGACAATGTTTTCAAAAGTTATTGCCCTTTGTTCATTTCAGTATTTGATTTTTGTCCGGCAATCTCCTCCTACATTTTTCAACGGATCTTTTTGAAACTTGGTATACTTTATAATCATGATATGAAGTTGTGTCTCCCTAAAAAGAATTTTGATTCGACAGTTTTTTGCAAAATTTATTGCCTTTTGTTCATTTCAGTATCTGCTTTTTGTCCGAAGATTTTCTCCTACATTTTTTATAGCATATCAGCTAACCACTCTGAGAATTATGCAAATGATCTCCAACTACCAGTTCTTTAACTCCCAAACGAAAGTTTAAAATGCCCCGCGCAATACGAAACTACTCCCTGTCCAAACTGGACATATGGGTGTAGGATGCGCACACACCTCCAACTTCCTCTATTTGTAACACGAACAAAACACCTAAAAGCAGAAGGCCTAAAGGAGCCGGAGGAGCCAGTGAGGAGGATGGGACTCACATTGGACGTGGTCAGTAGTTTTATCATAACAATGGGTTTTACAATAAAAAAACTGAATTTTATATCAAAAACAATACTTACCATGTCCAATTATTACGCTAATTCGTCTTACCTAGTGGATCCTCCAATCCGGCAGGACCATGGCTAATCCAGGAGGGCGGTACATGGGTCACAGTCAATTGGAACCCAAGTACCGAGGAAAAGCTCTTATATAGAGCATATCAAATTAAAAGATTAAAGTTTGTCTGAGAAGGACAACAACGATCTCAGTTAGAACTCTGTAAAGGTAGTGTGTCCTCGCCAAAAGGCTGAGGACATAACCTCTGAAAAGGGAGAGCCATTGAGAAGGGCCCCAGATGCTGCCAGAGCCCTTACCTCATGGACCCTAACCTTGAATAGCCTTCTAACATCATCAGAGGAAGACTCATAAGCCGGCCTAATAACCTGGCAAATCAATCGGGGGATGAATTGTGCCGAAATACTTGACTGGACACTCTTGATGGGCAGAAAAAGCCTAAAATGTGATGCTCAATCCCCCCCCCCCTGTCTTGTCCAGATATTATCTGAGAGCTCTTACAGGGCAGAGAAGACGATCACGCTCGTCCTTACCAGCCAGGTCAGAGAGAAGGAATGCAGATAGAATCCGGAGAAAACCCAGGAACCTGATTCTTGGCGAGGAAAGAATGCTCCATCCTGATAGTCACGGAGGAGTAATTCCTGCCGAAACTTAAACAGGAGGAATGCGCTGATAAGGCATGAACCTTGCTACGCCTTCTCCCAGAGGCAAGGGTGACAAGAAACACAGTCTTGAAAGACAAGAATTTCAAGGAGGCTTGACACAAAGGCTCGTCAGGAGCATCCAAAAGGGACTCCAGAACCAAAGCTAAATCCCATTGAGGAGTTAGACACCTAACTCTAGGTCTCTCAATGGTAAACCGTCTGATGAGGGCAGACAAAAAGGAAGAAGATCCTACCTCTGGTCGCCCTGCATAAGATAAGATACCAGCTATAGCTGACTGATAGCCGGCAATGGTACCAGGAGCTAAATTCTTACTGCGAAACAATTGCAGTAAAAAATCTGCAATTAGGGAAACAGAGGCCTTGAGTGGATCAATCTGCCTCTGACCACACCAATCGCAGAAGATGGTCCACCTAGACTGGTAGACTGCCGCAGAAGAAGACCTGATGGACCTAGCGATACATTCTGACACCGGTCCAGAAACCCCTCCTGCGCGAGACCACCGGAGATAGCCTCCACTCGTGAAGGTGGAGTATAGCCGGGCGGGAGTGCATGATTCTGGACCTCGGCTGTCGTAACAGGTTCCACCTGGGTGGGAGAACCAGAGGCTCTTCCACCGGAAACAACAGAAGCTGAGGGAACCATGGTTGCCTCGGCCACAAGGGAGCCACCAGAATTAGGGAGCAAAGCAGCCTTGTACTTCTCGAGGACTTTGGCCACCAAGTTGAAGGGGGGAAAAGTGTAAGCATGCACCCCTTCCAGTCCAAAGACAGAGTGTCTACTCCCCATGCTGCTGGATCTGGAACGGGAGACATAAACATCGGCAACTGATGGTTCAAGGCTGGGGAGCTCGCCCACCATGAGGCCTGTCCCAAACCAGACATATTGCTCAGAATATGAATGGATCGAGCTGCCACTCCGTCAAAACCGGCAGAAGACATCATGACAGGGTGTCTGCAAGGACATTCAGTCTGCCTGGAAAGTGCTTGACATGAATGGTTAGGCACAATTTCTGGCAAAGTAGCAAAATGCGAATGGCCAGGGCACACAGGACGTAAGACCTGGTGCCCCCTTGCTTCTGCAGATAAGCTACAACAGTTGAGTTGTCTGTTGCTACGCAAATCACCTGGTCTTGCAGATAAGACCTGATATCCTGGATGGCCAACAACACTGCCCTCATCTCGAGCACATTAATGTCCACGAACCTGAGCGAGCCTGCCCGTTCAGGTACGCACCCCAACCTGTCTTCGGTATACAGGGTCATGGTGGGCGAGCTCCTGTGCAAGGACACCCCCTTCAGGACATTGTTACGAACTGTTCACCATTGGGCAAATTTCTTGACCGACTGACTGAGAGGAATGAAAGCCTCCCAATCCCGGGACACAAGAACCCAATAGCTGAAAAGAAACATCTGCAGAGGTCTGATGTGCAGCCTGCCCAGAGGAACTACAGCTGCTAGTGAGTTGAGAAACCTCAGCAGATTGAGGTACCAACCAACCTGTACTGCAGAACACTGGATAAAATGAAGCACCAGACTCCTTGTCTTAATGAATTTCTCCTGAGTTGGAAGGACTATGCCCCTGGCTACTTTAAACCGATAACCTAGGAACATTCAGAAGAATTTGTTTAAAGGTTTCAAACATATTTGACACATGTGACCTTGAATATAAGTAAAGGTCACTCATTTGAACAAACTCGGTAGCCCTTCATCCCAGCATAAAATTGGCCAAATAGCATTAACCTGGGCCTCTTGGTTGGTCAGGAGAAGTTGTATAAAGGTTTTAAACATATTATACCCCTGTGACCTTGAATATAAGTCAAGGTCATTCATTTGAACAAACTTGGTAGCCCTTCATCCCAGCATAAAATTGGCCAAATAGCATTAACCTGGGCCTCTTGGTTGGTCAGGAGAAGTTGTATAAAGGTTTTAAACATATTATACCTCTGTGACCTTGAATATAAGTAAAGATCATTCATTTGAACATACTGGGTAGCCCTTCATTTCAGCTTGTTACTGGCTAAATATCATCACCCTAGGCATAATGGTTATTCAGAAGAAACGGTTTAGAGGTTTTAAACAGATCTGACCCTGTGACCTTGGATATAAGTCAAGATCATTCATTTGAACAAACTGGGTAGCCCTTCATCTCAGCTTGTTACTGGCCAAATATCATCACCTGATGCCTCTTGGTTATTGAGAAGAAGTTATTTAAAAGTTTTAAACATAATTGACCCCTGTGACCTTGAATATGAGTAAAGGTCATTCATTTAAATAAATTTGGTAGCCTTTAATCCCAGCATGTTACTGGCTGGCCAAATATCATCATCCTAGGCCTCTTGGTTATTCAGAAGAAGTTGTTTAAATTTTTACACATATTTGACTCCTGTGACTTGAATATAGGTTAAGGTCATTTATTTGAACAAACGTGGTAGCACTTCATCCCTGCATGTTACTGGCCAAATATCACTAACACAGGCCTCTTGGTTATTCAGAAGATGTTGTTTAAAGGTTTTGAACATATTTGACTTTTGTGACCTTGAATATAAGCCAATGTCTTTTGTTTGAACAAATTTGGTAGCCCTTCATCCCAGCATAAAATTGGCCAAATAGCATTATCCTGGGCCTCTTGGTTGGTCAGGAGAAGTTGTATAAAGGTTTTAAACATATTATACCCCTGTGACCTTGAATATAAGTCAAGATCATTCATTTGAACAAATTGGGTACTCCTTCATCTCAGCATGTTACTAGCCAAATATCATCACCCTATGCCTTTTGGTTATTGAGAAGAAGTTGTTTAATGGTTTTAAACATATTTGACCCATGTGACCTTGAATAAAAATCAAGGTCATTCAATTGAACAAACTTGGGAGCCCTTCATCCTAGCATGCTACTGGCCAAATAGCATCATCCTAGGACTTTTGATTATTGAGAAGAAGTTTATTCAAAGTTTTTACACATATTTGACCCCTGTGACCTTGAATATGAGTAAAGGTCATTCAACTTGGTAGTCCTTTTTCCCAGCATGTTACTGACCAAATATCAATATCCAAGGCCTTTTGGTTATTCAGAAGAAGTCGTATAAAGGTTTTAAACATGTCTGACCCCTGTGAGCTTGAATAAAAGTCAAGGTCATTCATTTGAACAAACTTGGTAGCCCTTCATCCCAGCACACTACTGGCCAAATAGTATCACACAAGGCCTCTTTGTTATTCAGAAGAAGTTTAAAGGTTTTAAACATGTTTGACCCATGTGACCTTGAATATTTGTCAAGGCTATTCATTTGAACAAACTTGGTAGCCCTTAATCCCGGCATATAACTGACCAAATATTATTATCCTGGGCCTCTTGGTTATTCAGGAGAAGTTATTTAATGGTTTAAACATATTTGACCCCTGTGACCTTGAATATGAGTAAAGGTCATTCATTTGAATAGACTTGGTAGTCCTTTATCCCAGCATGTTACTGACCAAATATCATTATCCTAGGCCTTTTGGTTATTCAGAAGAAGTTGTATAAAGGTTTTAATCATATCTGACCCCTGTGACCTTGAATATAAGTCAAGGTCATTCATTTGAACAAAATTGGTAGCCCTTCATCCCAGCACACTACTGGCCAAATAGCATCACCCTAGGCCTCTTGGTTATTCAGAAGAAGTTGTTAAAAGGTTTTAAACATATTTGACCCCTGTGACCTTGAATATAAGTCAAGGTCATTCATTTGAACAAAATACGTAGCCTTCATCCCAGTTTATTTTTGGCTAAATATCATCATCCTAGGCAATTTGGTTTGAAGAAGTTGTTTAAAATAAAATATTGATGCCGGAAGCCGAACCATGGCATAAGCTCACTTTGCCCTTCGGGGCAGGTGAGCTAAAAAGGGTTGGTAAAAATACCTTGATGCACAACTTCAAGCCATAGTAATTGGCCCCATAGTCTTGGAGGAGCTGTCTGGAAAAGTATTTTTCAACAAAGGGCAATTACTCTGTAAAAAAAAGGGTCAGTTGAAACAAATATTACCTGGATTCACAACAGCAGGTGGTAGTGATCATATCTTAAAACTTTCATTGAAATTGGCCCAGTAGTTTTGGATAAGTTGTCTGGGCAAGCATTTTTTAACAAAGAGCAATAACTCCGTAAAAAATAGGTCAGAATGAAAAAATTATACCTGGATGCACAACTTCAGGTGGTGGTTATAATATCTGGAAAGTTTCATTAAAATTGGTCCATTTCTTTAAAAGGAGTTGTTTGGACAAACTTTTTTAATGGACGGACGGACGACAAGACAGACGCACAGACAAGCTGATTCCAGTATATCCTCCTAACTTCGTTACGGGGGGTATAAAAGTCAGTAGGTACAGAGTCTGAACAATAAGTTTGTTGGTATACTGTCTTAACAATAAGTCAGTTGTATTAGTGCCTACACAAAAAATCGTTGCTAGGTACTTTGCGAAAAAAAATCTCGTTTTTTGTCAAAATATTGATTTTTGATAGAATTTACACACCGTAGACAATCGGTGTATGTAATACTATATTTTGATAGAATTTAAACACCATAGACAATAGGTCTGTGTAATATTGATTTTTGATAGCATTTACACACCATAGACATGTACAGTAGGTCTATGATATATTAATTTGTGATTTAATTTTAATTTATACACCACAGACAATAGGTCTATGTAATATTGACTTTTGAAATATATTGATCCTGAGTTCTTTTCTATTGTGGTAAAGCTTGCTGTAGAGAATCCTGTGGTGAACTTGATTAAAACATGTATGATAAAGATTAAGTTAGTCATTCCTACTCTCTGTACAATTTCCAGGGTGTCTCACAGATCAAGACTCGAGACTCACCGTTCAGGAAAAATGATGCCTTCTCCAAACCAATTGATGAGTACTGGGATGAAACTGGACCATACGAACTGGAGAACTATCCAAAGATGTAACAAACTTAAATACTGTTAATGTGTATGGATGGATAAATCTGAGCAATAATATTTAAGTTTGAAATAAAAATGATATCCATAAAATATAACCTCTATTACAGAACTTTTCAATACAATGTAATTATGATGGTAACATATGTAAATGTACAGGTAATATACATTGTAACTATGATGGTGGCTATATGTAAATGCACAGGTAATATACATTGTAACTATGATGGTGGTTATATGTAAATGCACAGGTAATATACATTGTAACTATGATGGCTACTAAATGTAAATGTACAGGTAAAACACATTGTAACTATGATGGTGGTTATATGTGAATGTACAGGTAATATACATTGTAACTATGATGGTTGCTATATGTGAATGTACAGGTAATATACATTGTAACTATGATGGTGGCTATATGTAAATGTACAGGTAACATAGATTGTAACTATGATGGTGGCTATATGTGAATGTACGGGAAACACACATTGTAACTATGATGGTGGCTATATGTGAATGTACAGGTAACACACATTGTAACTATGATGGTGGCTACATGTGAATGTACAGGTAACATACATTGTAACTATGATGGTGGCTATATGTGAATGTACAGGAAACACACATTGTAACTATGATGGTGGCTATATGTAAATGTACAGGTAACATACATTGTAACTATGATGGTGGCTATATGTAAATGTATAGGTAACATACATTGTAACTATGATGGTGGCTATATGTGAATGTACAGGTAACATACATTGTAACTATGATGGTGGATATATGTAAATGTACAGGTAACACACATTGTATGATGCATGAAATAACTTCTGAAAAGTAAAAGTTGACTGTCTTTGAAGAAATCTTATATCATTAATTAAAATGTGATATTTAAATGTGTTACGTTCTTTGTACTTTTACTCTGCAAAAAGTACTCAACAAATATATTGAATTTATGGACTAGTACATTTATTGTCCACTATTTAGTGTAAAAGTCTTACAAATTAACAAGTTTATAGCAATGTTTGTAATTGTTAAATATAAAAGTATCATAATATATTTTTGTCAACATGACAGATATACTGTAAAATTTAAATTACAATAAAATCTTGTGTCCATGAGGTAATTGTAATTTTAAACCATTATTCAGGTGATTTTACCTGTAAGATTTAGAAAGGTATTTAATTGGGAAAGATAGGTAGTAGGAATTTTATGGCTATACAGTATTGTGACCTTGAAAGTCTTAACAAGTTCATTCAGGCGAAAAAACTTGGAAGTCCTTAATCCAACATATCATCACTCTGTTGCTCTTAGTTATTGAGAAGAGTCATTTAAATATGTTAACACATTTGATCGCTATGACTTTGAAAGTAGATAAAGGTAATTTTCATTTGCAAACTTTGTTGGGCCTCAGCTGTGGAACTGTAGCAACCAAATTATTATTATAAGATTCCATGCCTTTCGGTTCTTCAGAATAAGTTGATTGAAGTGTTTGACTTATTTGTGCCTGTGACTCTGTAAATAGGTCAAGGTCATTTCCTCTCAAACTTTGTTGGCTCTATCCCAAGAAGCTACATGTACAAATGTATAAATGTACATTTATTTTCGACTATTACAATAGATATGTATTATAATAAATAAGATAATTTCTAACGTATTTTTCAGGAAACAAAATAGTACGGGTAAACAAGATCAAACTTATATCACAAAATTGAAATTTGCCGCTTCACTAAGATTTCCCGACTCTAAGTTGCTAACTATCAACGATAAAAGAATGGAGTAAAAACAAAAATGAACTTAAGGCAGAGAGTCCAAGAAAACTGTGTTATTTCTCAAACGAAGAAGAGTTCCAAGTTGTTCTACGTTCTATTTTCACTTTCTGTTAATCAGATGTATGTGAACTTTTCTGTTCCTCTAAAAATAACGAGAATTCAATAATATGTGTACCATTTCCAGAGAAGTGAGTGACTACTTTTTAAATAAAGAAAGTAGTGAAAAACGATCTCTGGAATATTTCATAAACTCACCTGAAGTGTACTGTACCAGTCAAATCTTAGGAATCTATGGCTTTCGATTCTTTAGAAGAAGTCGATTAAAGTGTTGTTGACGTCTGTGACCTTTAAAACAGGTCAAGGTAATTTTTATTTGCAAACTTTGTCAGGCTCCATCCCAGGAAACTACCAGCTAAATATTAAGATTCTATATCTTTTGGTTCTTCAGAACAAGTCATTTGAAGTGTTTGATGTATTTGACCTTGAAAGAAGGTTGAGGTCATTCACAGTCTTTGTTGGGCTCTATCCAAAGAAACCACCACCAAACATTATGCTTCTATGCCTTTCCATTATTTAGAAGAAGCCGTTTGAAGTGTTTGACATATTTGACCCTGATGGAACTCAGAAAACGCCGACCTACTGAGGAACATATTCAATTGGCACTCAGAGAACACTTGTGTTGTAGAATATGAATGTACTCGGAGAATACTTGTATTGTAGAATATGAATGTTGTCTAATTAGTGTTTTCGAGTATTGCTGTTGGTATTGGACCTGATGGGAATTTCTAGGAATTGTTCTGGCTCCGTGCATCCTGTCAGTCGTGGATATGGCCACCGTGCCCTGATGTATTTTATAGAACATCTTTAGGCGTGTATCTTTCCTACGATCTGACAGGCTGTGCCAGCCAAGAGTACCAATCATATCTGTTACACTAGAGGTGTTCCGAAAGCGATTTGACACATAACAGGCTCCTCTCCTCTGGACCATTTCTATTTTGTTGATTTTTTTTTTTTTTTTTGTACGGATCCCAAAGAGAGCAAGCATATTCTACAGAGGGTCTTAACAAGGATTTGTAAGCCTGTTCTTTAAATGTTGTTGAGCTAATTTTTAGGTTTCTTCTGAGAAATCCTAGAGGAGAATTTGCCTTGTTGCATATCTGATCTACATGAGACTCCCATTTCAAATCTGATCTGAGGGTTACACCTAGGTATTTCACAGAATTAACATGTTTTAATATTTGACCAGGAAGAGAATAATTAAAAAATAATAGGTGATTTTTTCTTAGAAATTGTGAGAGCATAACACTTATCTGGGTGGAAAGCCATAAACCATTTTTTCTCCCAAAGGGCTAGTTTGTCCAGGGCAGACTGTACAAAGGGTCCTTGCATCGTTCTCCGACGTAATTGTCAGACAAACGATGGTTTCATCCGTAAACAGTCTGACCGTGGAGTTCAAGCCAATTGGCATTTCATTGATATAAAATAGGAACAGACCAGGCCGCAGTACAGATCCCTGGGGGACGCCTGATAAAACTGGCGCATACTCGGATTTGACGCCTTCAACAAGTACTGATTGGGTTCTATTATTCAAGAAGTTTGAGATCCAGGAAGTAGTTTTATCATGCCAAAATGACTGAGTTTGTTGGTAAGAAGAGAGTGGCTGACCTTATCAAATGCTTTGGAGAAATCCATAACTAACATATCCGATTGTTTTGAGTTGTCAAGAGTTTTGGTAATATCATCAACAAGTTCTAAAAGTTGTGTTTCGCAGGATCTGAATTTTCGAAAACCATGTTGGCGAGGATACAAAATATTGTGATGATCTGAATGTGTCATGATGTGTGACACTATGACATGTTCCATTAACTTATAACAAATGCAAGTGAGTGAAATAGGTCTGTAATTTACAGGATCATATTTTTGGCCTTTTTGAATATTGGAGCAATATCGGCGGTTTTCCAATCTTGCGGAACAGTGCCAGATTGTAGGGACGAGTTGAATATTATACTCAAGATAGGGGCAATTTCACTAGCCAATTCCTTCAAAACTCAAGTCGTCTGGGCCTGGTGCTTTGGAACTATCAAGATTTTTAAGTAGTTTCTGAATTCCATTTGGGGTAATAAGGGGGGTGTTCATGCATGGTTGGATATATCTGATCTGGATTCATATAATTTTCTTTAGAAAAGATGTCAGGAGATATGTTTTTGGATGTAGAGAAAAACTGATTCGAATTGCTTATTGAGTAGGTTTGCTTTTAAATAGGAATCCGAAATGAGCTTGCCATCCTCTTTTAGATGGGGGATACCTGTAAAGTCTATTTTCTTGTGTTTTATGTAGGTCCAAAATTTTGTCATGCATGTGAAAGTTCCATAGACCGAAGTCTCATCTAGAGTAACTATTGTTTCTATATATTTCCAATACTCCTGCCAAATCTTTTTTTGGATGGAATGTTTCAGTTCTTTATATTTCTTTGTTAGATCCTTATCACCAGACTTTCTTGATTTTTTAAATAATCTGTTGCGTTTACTAATCAAATGTTTAATTTCATGAGATATACAGGGTTGGCTTTCTTTTGGTTTTGATATTTTGTGTGGTATATGCATATTCACCAAAGAGTTCAAAAATGACTTGAAGTCACACCAGATGGTATTAGTATCAGAAATATGCTCCTTATCAGAAAATTGAAGCTTACGATAAAAAAATCTAACTCATTCTTCATAGATTCCCAGTTAGCATTTTTGTATAATGGAATTTGCCTTGGTTTTTGTTTTTGCTTTAAAGTAGAAGCTAGGAATTTGACAAACACAATGTCATGATCTGAAATGCCAGGCATAACTTCAGTACGAGGGACTAAGCTCGGATAGTTGGTGATGATAAGGTCCAAGATGTTATTGTTTCGTGTGGGCTTTTCTACCAATTGGGTTAGTCCTGCATCGTCAAGGGAGGTGCCAAAATTATAATGAATATTTGGGTGGAGAGCATTGGGTTTTAGAATTCTATGCTCCCAATCCCAACCTGGGAGATTGAAATCTCCAATGAGTAGACTTGCATTGCGAATAGTACATGTTCCCTAATAGATGTGTCGAAGCTCATCAAATTTGAACTGTCTGCTGTTTTAGGATTATAAAAAGAACATAAATACAGGGTTTTACAACGTATCATTTCTATGTTAGCCCATACAATTTCACACTCATCTGGTGGTAAAAGGTCATGTACTTCAGAAGAAACAAAATCTTTCTTTATTGCTATAAGCACCCCACCACCTGTTTTTTCACCGGCTCTGTCCTTTCTGTATATGTTAAACCCATCTGGAAAAACTTCAGTGTCTTTAATATTTGGTTTTAACCATGTTTCAGTTCCAAGGATGATATCGGGCTTGACACTGTCAATAACATGATGAATAAGATGTTGCTTTGCTCGAATTGATTGGAAGTTTACATTCAAAATACGTAGTGGCTTACGAGAAGAGTTTTTAGAAAATGTTGTTTTCCTGACTGGAGTAGATGAGTGCCCTGGATTAAATACATTAGAAGAGGTCTTTGGGCTCATCTGGCTATCAAAACTCTTTACAGAATCTAGAAATAAACTTTCAAAAGGATTTGGAGTACAGATGCTGTGCAGATCAAATAAGAGAGTGGAATAATTTGGGTTATCACAGATAATACAGTGCCAGCTAACCATACTATCGTTCAATTCCTCGTATGACGTGCTGTTAATGTTTTGACAGTCTACATGAAACCACTGGTCACATGTTTCACAGACAATTCCCTTGTGTTCCCAGGTAACGGTCTTGTCGCAGGTACCACAAAGGTATTTAGTGTTATCGTTGCTAGGTCCTCGGTTGGATTCAATGTCATTAGTGTGTCGTATTTGGTTCACTTCAAGTACCATGTACTTGGTTCACTTAACATATATGCATACTTGTGTATAGTACGAGCGTTGTAATAAAATGGCGTCTTCAACAAGTCTTGTCTGCTGGTCGTGTGTAACAACGAACCCAATAAGAAACATAACATGGTGTCAGAAGTGGGATTGTGAGCACGACAAAGCGTTTGAGGACGTTAAAGATGCACTGACAGATGCACCAATCTTGAAGTATTTCGACCCGTCTAAGGAAACCGTATTACAGTGCGATGCATCCCAAACAGGGTTGGGAGCGTGTTTGATGCAAGAGGGACATCCAATCTGTTATGATTCCTGATCCTTGACACAAACAGGAGACAGGAGACACTGATGAGGAGACACTGATGAGGAAGCTCTGAGAGATCACGAAATAAACTTAAAGGCGTTTATACAAAGGTATAAGGATCAGAATATCAAACTAAACAGAGAGAAACTAAAACTCATACTTATAAAGGTTGCGTATATGTGCCAGCCAAGAGTACCAATCATATCTGTTACACTAGAGGTGTTCCGAAAGCGATTTGACACATAACAGACACCTCTCCTCTGGACCATTTCTATTTTGTTGATTTTTTTTTTTTGTACGGATCCCAAAGAGAGCAAGCATATTCTACAGAGGGTCTTAACAAGGATTTGTAAGCCTGTTCTTTAAATGTTGTTGAGCTAATTTTTAGGTTTCTTCTGAGAAATCCTAGAGAAGAATTTGCCTTGTTGCATATCTGATCTACATGAGACTCCCATTTCAAATCTGATCTGAGGGTTACACCTAGGTATTTCACAGAATTAACATGTTTTAATATTTGACCATGAAGAGAATAATTAAAAAATAATAGGTGATTTTTTCTTAGAAATTGTGAGAGCATAACACTTATCTGGGTGGAAAGCCATAAACCATTTTTTCTCCCAAAGGGCTAGTTTGTCCAGGTCAGACTGTACAAAGGGTCCTTGCATCGTTCTCCGACGTAATTGTCAGACAAACGATGGTTTCATCCGTAAACAGTCTGACCGTGGAGTTCAAGCCAATTGGCATTTCATTGATATAAAATAGGAACAGACCAGGCCCCAGTACAGATCCCTGGGGGACGCCTGATAAAACTGGCGCATACTCGGATTTGACGCCTTCAACAAGTACTGATTGGGTTCTATTATTCAAGAGGTTTGAGATCCAGGAAGTAGTTTTATCATGCCATAATGACTGAGTTTTTTGGTAAGAAGAGAGTGGCTGACCTTATCAAATGCTTTGGAGAAATCCATAACTAACATATCCGATTGTTTTGAGTTGTCAAGAGTTTTGGTAATATCATCAACAAGTTCTAAAAGTTGTGTTTCGCAGGATCTGAATTTTCGAAAATCATGTTGGCGAGGATACAAAATATTGTGATGATCTGAATGTGTCATGATGTGTGACACTATGACATGTTCCATTAACTTACAACAAATGCAAGTGAGTGAAATAGGTCTGTAATTTACAGGATCATATTTTTGGCCTTTTTAAATATTGGAGCAATATCGGCGGTTTTCCAATCTTGCGAAACAGTGCCAGATTGTAGGGACGAGTTGAATATTATACTCAAGATAGGGGCAATTTCACTAGCCAATTCCTTCAAAACTCAAGTCGTCTGGGCCTGGTGCTTTGGAACTATCAAGATTTTTAAGTAGTTTCTGAATTCCATTTGGGGTAATAAGGGGGGTGTTCATGCATGGTTGGATATATCTGATCTGGATTCATATAATTTTCTTTAGAAAAGATGTCAGGAGATATGTTTTTGGATGTAGAGAAAAACTGATTCGAATTGCTTATTGAGTAGGTTTGCTTTTAAATAGGAATCCGAAATGAGCTTGCCATCCTCTTTTAGATGGGGGATACCTGTAAAGTCTATTTTCTTGTGTTTTATGTAGGTCCAAAATTTTGTCATGCATGTGAAAGTTCCATAGACCGAAGTCTCATCTAGAGTAACTATTGTTTCTATATATTTCCAATACTCCTGCCAAATCTTTTTTTGGATGGAATGTTTCAGTTCTTTATATTTCTTTGTTAGATCCTTATCACCAGACTTTCTTGATTTTTTAAATAATCTGTTGCGTTTACTAATCAAATGTTTAATTTCATGAGATATACAGGGTTGGCTTTCTTTTGGTTTTGATATTTTGTGTGGTATATGCATATTCACCAAAGAGTTCAAAAATGACTTGAAGTCACACCAGATGGTATTAGTATCAGAAATATGCTCCTTATCAGAAAATTGAAGCTTACGATAAAAAAATCTAACTCATCCTTCATAGATTCCCAGTTAGCATTTTTGTATAATGGAATTTGCCTTGGTTTTTGTTTTTGCTTTAAAGTAGAAGCTAGGAATTTGACAAACACAATGTCATGATCTGAAATGCCAGGCATAACTTCAGTACGAGGGACTAAGCTCGGATAGTTGGTGATGATAAGGTCCAAGATGTTATTGTTTCGTGTGGGCTTTTCTACCAATTGGGTTAGTCCTGCATCGTCAAGGGAGGTGCCAAAATTATAATGAATATTTGGGTGGAGAGCATTGGGTTTTAGAATTCTATGCTCCCAATCCCAACCTGGGAGATTGAAATCTCCAATGAGTAGACTTGCATTGCGAATAGTACATGTTCCCTAATAGATGTGTCGAAGCTCATCAAATTTGAACTGTCTGCTGTTTTAGGATTATAAAAAGAACATAAATACAGGGTTTTACAACGTATCATTTCTATGTTAGCCCATACAATTTCACACTCATCTGGTGGTAAAAGGTCATGTACTTCAGAAGAAACAAAATCTTTCTTTATTGCTATAAGCACCCCACCACCTGTTTTTTCACCGGCTCTGTCCTTTCTGTATATGTTAAACCCATCTGGAAAAACTTCAGTGTCTTTAATATTTGGTTTTAACCATGTTTCAGTTCCAAGGATGATATCGGGCTTGACACTGTCAATAACATGATGAATAAGATGTTGCTTTGCTCGAATTGATTGGAAGTTTACATTCAAAATACGTAGTGGCTTACGAGAAGAGTTTTTAGAAAATGTTGTTTTCCTGACTGGAGTAGATGAGTGCCCTGGATTAAATACATTAGAAGAGGTCTTTGGGCTCATCTGGCTATCAAAACTCTTTACAGAATCTAGAAATAAACTTTCAAAAGGATTTGGAGTACAGATGCTGTGCAGATCAAATAAGAGAGTGGAATAATTTGGGTTATCACAGATAATACAGTGCCAGCTAACCATACTATCGTTCAATTCCTCGTATGACGTGCTGTTAATGTTTTGACAGTCTACATGAAACCACTGGTCACATGTTTCACAGACAATTCCCTTGTGTTCCCAGGTAACGGTCTTGTCGCAGGTACCACAAAGGTATTTAGTGTTATCGTTGCTAGGTCCTCGGTTGGATTCAATGTCATTAGTGTGTCGTATTTGGTTCACTTCAAGTACCATGTACTTGGTTCACTTAACATATATGCATACTTGTGTATAGTACGAGCGTTGTAATAAAATGGCGTCTTCAACAAGTCTTGTCTGCTGGTCGTGTGTAACAACGAACCCAATAAGAAACATAACATGGTGTCAGAAGTGGGATTGTGAGCACGACAAAGCGTTTGAGGACGTTAAAGATGCACTGACAGATGCACCAGTCTTGAAGTATTTCGACCCGTCTAAGGAAACCGTATTACAGTGCGATGCATCCCAAACAGGGTTGGGAGCGTGTTTGATGCAAGAGGGACATCCAATCTGTTATGATTCCTGATCCTTGACACAAACAGGAGACAGGAGACACTGATGAGGAGACACTGATGAGGAAGCTCTGAGAGATCACGAAATAAACTTAAAGGCGTTTATACAAAGGTATAAGGATCAGAATATCAAACTAAACAGAGAGAAACTAAAACTCAGACTTATAAAGGTTGCGTATATGGGACATGTGATTACCAAAGATGGACTCCAGATTAACCCTGAAAAAACGCGAGCTGTAAGGGAAATGCCAAAACCAGCGAGCAAAGCCGACGTGCAACGGTTGCTTGGCATGACCAACTATGTACAAAAGTTCACTCCGCGTATGTCCGACATCACAACTTCGCTACGACAACTTACGACAATCAGAAAGGATGCTGAGTTTGTATGGGATTGTGAGAACGACAAAGCGTTTGAGGACGTTAAAGATGCACTGATAGATGCACCAGTCCTGAAGTATTTCAATCCGTCTAAGGAAATCGTATTACAGTGCGATGTATCCCAGACAGAATTAAAATGACTCAGACCAGCATATATAATAACACCTTTTTAGGCTTGATATTTTGGTGTTTGATAAGGAACTGTTTCTTAACGAACGAGATCAACATATGTTGTATTGCAATGGGGAACACATCAACATTGGTTGTTAAATTCGACTGACATAATATGGATGATCCAGTTAGATATTAACACACACAAATCATGGGCATTGGTAGGTAGTATCGCGAGGGGAGGGCTGTGGGCTATGGCTGTCTGTACGTGCGAGCTTGATGCAATATGGTATTCTTTGTCCATAGCAGATACTAACACTGTGTTTGATTTGAATTTCGTAACATGAAGTGGTTTTGGTCCAAATTGAGTACATATAACGATGATCATGAAAAATAGGTTTCTCAGAATCGCCATGTTTACCTATTGGTGTTCACTTACCGATGTGAAAGTGAGGGGTGAGACCGGTGAACACAATACAGGACGACAAAATTGTTACTTACAGATAGAGATTATATCTTCGTCTCTAGTGCGACTCCAGGGCACAGAATGAAACGCACAAAAGGGCAATTGTTAGTTGATGATATATGATGGGATGAAAAATGGACTGGGGAAAAAAAGTTCGATTGTTTACACCGGAAGTACACACCAACTGACAGAATGGCGGGAATTTGAAGTTGGACTACTGAATTAAATATTATTCAGAGGATATGAATACTTCACAAAATTGTTGATAAAGGTGGAGATGATAAATAATAAGTACAAGTTATAATTTTGTACATGTAATATAGATCATACTGGACAGGTTTACGTAGGTTAGGTATAAAGATTGGGTAACCACCGAGGTGAGGTACATGTAATATAGGTCATACTGGACAGGTATGTTAGGTATAAAGATTGGGTAACCACCGAGGTCAGGTTCATGTAATATAGGTCATACTGGACAGGTATGTTAGGTGTAAAGATTGGGTAACCACCGAGGTGAGGTACGTACATGATATATAGGACATACGCGACAGGTAGGTAAGTTATAATGATTGGGTAACCACCGAGGTGAGGTACATGTTATATAGGTCATACTGGACAGGTAGGTTAGGTATAAAGATTGGGTAACCACCGAGGTGAGGTACATGTCATATAAGTCATACTGGACAGGTAGGTTAGGTATAATGAATGGGTAACCACCGGGGGGAGGTACATGATATATAGGGCATACTGGACAGGTAGGTTAGGTATAATGAATGGGTAACCACTGAGGTGAGGTACATACTTTATAGGTCATACTGGACCGGTAGGTTATGTATAAAGATTGGGTAACCACTGAGGTGAGGTACATGTCCTGTAGGCGGTGCTTAACTTATGGGGGCGTGTCTTATATTCTCATCTCGCGAGATACCACATCCGGCGGGTTGACATTTAGCATTTACGAAAGACTTCTGATACTCTTCTCCGAGATTAATCTATACTTTAAATAATTGCTGTAAACAAAATGTTTATCTCCGGTGCATTCTACGAGTGTTGTGGTGGTGAAATTCGTGCACTGGGTTTGAGCGTTTTAGCAACTCGGATTGAGGCCTGAGGAGGTTTACGCGTGTGAAACACATATGATTCGAGAAAGCGCATGTGAGGACTGCCAAGCATTGACGCTGTCTGTAGAAGGAAGAAGTAAATATATATACTTATAAACCGTATGAGTGATAAAGTATAACCTTTATTTCGATGTTTCAAACGGGAACGTAATATGACATATCGTGCTTAGGAAATTAGGTTGATAACGGTAATGGCTCTGAGATGAGACGATATGTGAACCGTGTATGCTAATCAAACATTTCTGTAACATCGCATGCTTTTTCTGGTGTATTTATTTATGAAAATGTAACAATTTAAGAACATGACACAACTGCCGCTGCTGTTTGACAAGAATTCGCGCCGTGTCAATATATTATCCAATCTGGTGTGGGGAAATAACTCTTACGTTGGTAAAGTCGCATTGAGAAATATAATTCAAATATATTCCAAGAACATTTGTGAGATTTTGTATATTCAATGACAGTAAATAAAGTCACTACATATATTAATAATAATTATTAATATGAATAAAAATAAATAAAAATAAAAGGACTACAGAAATATAATTCAAATATATTCCAAGAACAGTTGTGAGATTTTGTATATTCAATGACAGTAAATAAAGTCACTACATATATTAATAATAATTATTAATATGAATAAAAAATAAATAAAAAATGAAAGGAGTACATTGTCTCTTTTCTCCATGCATGTTTTCCCACTACTGTTAATTATCCTTCATTTCACGACCACAAAATGCACCTATTCTTTATTATCCATTCACCGATTGCCATTATGCACGTAAATGCTCATGTCACATCATCGGGAGATGCTAATTAATGAAAATTACAACAATGCGTCACACTTAAATAGGATGAAAAAAGAGGAAAGGGAGATTTTTTTAAGACATCATTTAATAGGTGATTAATTTTGTAAATTCCAAAGGCAACATCATCAGATGACCTGATTTTCAATAAGCAGAATACACAACACATGTCTGAGGTATTATAGTAGATATTGATGCTCAACGTGTTACTGAAGCAATTAAATTTAAAGTGGTGAGCGGCTTTAAAGTCACATTGACATAATTCTAGTTTAGAATATAAATGTACTGGGAGAATACTTATATTGTACAATATGAATGTACTCACAGAACACTTGTATTTTAAAATATGAATGTACTCGGAGAGCACTTGTAATTTAGAAAATGAATGTACTCGGAGAACACTTGTATAGTAGAATATGAATGTACTCGGGGAACACCTGTTTTGTAGAATATGAATGTACTCGGGGAACACTTGTATTGTAGAATATGAATGTACTCGGAGAATACTTGTATTGTAGAATATGAATGTACTCAGAGAACACTTGTTGTATTGTAGAATATAAATGTACTCAAAGAAAACTTGTATTGTAGAATATGAATGTACTCGGAAAATACTTGTATTGTAGAATATAAATGTACTGAGAGAACACTCGTATTGTAGAATATGAATGTACTAAGAGAACATTTGTATTGTAGAATATGAATGTACTGAGAGAACATTTGTATTGTAGAATATAAATGTACTCAGATAACACTTGTATTGTAGAATATGAAGTACTCGAGGAACACTTGTAT
>NW_018408282.1:67009-67848 GCF_002113885.1 Mizuhopecten yessoensis
ACTCGTAATGTAGAATATGAATGTACTGAGAGAACACTTGTATTGTAGAATATGAATGTACTCAGAGAACACTTGTATTGTAGAATATGAACGTTCTCAGAGAACACTCGTTTTGTAGAATATGAATGTACTCAGAGAACACTTATATTGTAGAATATTAATGTACTCAGTAAACACTTGTGTTGTAGAATATGAATGTACTCAGAGAACACCTGTATTGTAGAATATGAATGTACGCATAGAACACTTGCATTTTAGAATATGAATGTACTCTTAGAACACTTGCATTGTAGAATATGAACGTACTCTTAGAACACTTGTATTGTAGAATATGAATGTACTGAGAGAACACTTGTATTGAAGAATATGAATGCATTCGGTTAACACTCAACAATTGTACAATCCACACGCGGAAAACACTCACCTATTGTAGAATATGAAGGTTCTCTTAGAACACTTGTATTGTAGAATATGAAAGTACTCAGAGAACACTTGTATTTTAGAATATGAATGTACTCGGGGAACACTTGTATTGTAGAAAATGAATGTACTGAGAGAACACTTGTAATATTGTAGGATATGAATGCATTCGTCTTACACTCACAAGTTGTTTATACACAACAAAAACGATGAAATAACAGTTTACCTGTTTATTACAATTCGAGATATTTAAATGAGGCAGATAGCAAGATAAAAGAAAATACAAACTTATACTTTGGCGTATCAGGGGCTACTCACTCAACACAATAAGCTAACTATATACAATACTACAAAAACAAACATGTACTGACGAGGTAGCCTCCTAAGCAAAGAAAGAGGCCACAAGGAAAAACAAAAAA